>NW_026867553.1:329283-444283 GCF_020745735.1 Hemiscyllium ocellatum
GGTACTGAATGCCCACCTTCAGGAACCAGTAAAACATGAAGGATTGGAGCCCGCCAGTCACCTCTCTCAGCACGGTCCCTCCTGCACAATGTCGTGGGTGAGCAGCAGTAGCTGAATGAGATCTGGCACCATATCCACCAGCAGCTAAAGCACACTATCACCGGCCTTCAGGCCTTAGACGGCACGTAGGATGCGTGTTAGCTTCGGTGGTTTCCAGCAAGGAGGGGGCAATGGGAAGCCCTAAAGGTTCCTCCGGCCCATCCTCGGCATGGTGTGCCGGCAGGCCATGCCAGTGTCTACATCACCACACAATTGGTTGGACTGACGTGTTGAAGGTTTGAAATCTGTGTCCTAGCACTAACGGCCAAGAATTGGTTGATGTCAAACATAGTCCCAAAGCATTAGGCATGGTTTTTAATGGGAACAAAATTTAAGAAGGTCTGCTGGCATGGCAAATATTTGATGGCGGAGTATAAGGTGTACTGGGCAGGGCACAATGTGTGGGGTGTGCTGGGGGGGTGGGGGTCACAGTGTTTGTGGGTGGAATTTGGGGTGTGCTGGGCGGGACACAGTGGTAGGGAGCGTGTTTTGCGGAATGGGTTCTGCCGAATGGGAAACTGAAAGAAACAAAATATTGGAGACCAGTGTGGGTCAAGGGCTGTATCCATGGAGAGCGAGGAAATTCAAGTTTTGAGTTTCGATGTTGATGTGTGGCGAGAGCACCATTTATGCAACATTGCTGGGGCGCAGGTTGGACTGCTGGCCTAAGAAAGAATGTTGACAATTCAGATTAAGTGATCAGACTGTGTGAATTTTAGAACAACTGTTTTTCTGTCTCCCAAATTGACAAGATTAGACCGTCCCACTGGTGCGAGCGTGAGGGGAGCGATTGTAATAGAGAAGGTAAAAAGCAAAGCTGAAAGTAAATGAAGGAATGAGCTCACAATTTGAAGGTGCTGAACTCAACATTAGTCCAGAAGTTTGTGAACTTGCCTAGTTTGAAGATGACCTGTTGATTCTCCAGTTTGGGCTGTGATTGTCTGGAGTATGGTCGAATACAGAGGACAGACAAATGGGCATGCAAGCAGCATGCTGTGTGAAAATGACTGGGCGACGGGAAGGTTGTGCTCATGCTTGTACGCAGGCTGGAGGTGTTCAGCAAATGGGGGTGGGCACTCAGTGTTGAGCTTGGCTTCAGTGCAGAGTGGATCTCACTTACATGCACAAAACCAGAGATTCTAAAACAAACGTTGCAATTCACACAGACAGCAAAGTTCAGAGAAAGATTAAATCCAACTCTCAATGTTTGTCCCGAAACAAAGTTCCACATTCCCAGAGATTTGGGAATCTGACAGTGAGAGGTGGGGAGCAAATGAAAGGTTCTTGGTCATATAAAGTTTAGGCAATGGATAATGCAGAACTAATTCAACATTGGTATAAAACTGTTCAATCAAGTTGGAAACCAGAGATAGAAGGATAATTGCTTTATCAGGAGCTGAATGCTTAACTAGACTACTTAAATTTATGTGTCTCCGGCAGAATCCGGCTGTGATGCGAAAATTTTACTTAACAAATAAAAGGTCTACCAGGTAAATTCCTGCTCGGTTGAGAATCTCTCGGATTGTTCGAGCTACACCAATCCAATCAAAATTTCGAGTGTTTCTTTATATTTCAGACGTCTGCTTTCAAGACGGTGGAAACACATTTTCTAGAGTTCGGATGAGTGTCTCACCACAGAAACCATTGCATCTAATCTGCTCCTGTATCCATGGCAATAATATGATGTTCAACGCTTAGTTGATCCTTTCTTTGTTGAACCATTTCGCCCTTTCTGATGGAAAATGATTTTGTTGATTGCTATGGAAGGAATAGTATCCTGCAGCATACAAGCTAAACAAATCATTTTGTTTCCTCGTATACACTTTACAACCGAGTTTGCACGGCAAGTGTTATCTCTCGGCCATATCCTCTTTTCTCTGGGATGTGAGAGTTTTCCTGCTCTTTTGCCATTATCCATAGAGTTCATACAGGAGTCGCCTTGCCGTTTTTGTGGAGTTGGATTACGCCTGCTCATTTCCATCAGGCTGCAGAATGTTTCTATTTGATTTGGTGCCGCTGTTCGTTATTACTTCCTCTATTCCTCCATGTGGATTGGTCACGACACCTTATTACGTCTTGCCTCTTGTTTGTCTTTCCAGCGATGTTCTGCGAATCCACCCTTTCCATTCGCACGTCATCATTTCAGAGGCAGTGAGTGTTTTTTTTTTCCTTTTGAAGTTAGTTTCATAATTAATGTAACTGGATATTTCACCATGTTCTTCAACTGTTCTCTGAACTTGGACTGTGTTGCAATATAAATTAATGTGTTTGTGCTGCAAGTTACATTCCTCAACATATGCGCAACTTCCTCAAATATATATTCAGAATTGTCATCGAGGAGATCATTAACATTAAAATGAACAAAATATACGGTAACCACAACAGTATAAAACTGCCCGATATGGTGAGGAGTAAAATCACCGAATTCCGTCTGCTCTCCATCTCAGGATCATTCTGTCCCTTGCTTCGACCCTTCAGTCCCTTTCGGACTCGACTAGCCACTAAAATATGCCTGACTATCAAAACATTGAGCAGCAGAATTAAACAAAACGGTAATAATGGCGTTAAACCCTTATCAATCATTCTAAATACAGTCCATATCGGGTCAGTGAAATAGCTTCGTTTGTTCGAGCAATACAGAGGAACGTTGTTAATAATTTTTCTAGGCTTAAATCGAAAGTAAATGGGTATGTTTTTTAAACTAAAAAAATATAATGATTGTTGCAAGAATTCCTGTTGCAGTTTTCCTGATGCAATATTTAATTTTAAGCCTCGCGCAACAAATTACAATAAATCGATCAAAAGTGAAGGCGACAGTGAACCAGACTGAACAATCTATTGCTAATCGAGCTAGGAGGTAGTTAACTTTACACACAGCAGTGAGTTTCAGGAGAGGCATCGGGAAATAATACCAATTGATTCGGAGAAGCATGACCTCAGTGATAATCGTCAGTAGATCCGCCATTGCCATGGCCACCAAGTAACGAGTGGTGCAGTTGGAGATTCCACACTTTCCCTGGGATAGGATCACTATGGCCAGGAGATTTGCTGTAAGAGGAAATAGGCTGAGGGATCACAATTTTGTTTATATTCGTGTGGAGTTAGTATGTACTGAGATTTGGTTAAAAACATATAAATAGGCCCTTTTCACAATTTAAACCATAACTAAGCTCAGGCACGTAATTGTGGCTGCATTCATTTTCTTTCATACTTGGAATTCGGGATTTCGACGAATATAGTAATATGAAGGTCTGAATATTTTTATGTCCAAAGAATTATTGAATAGCTATGGAGGCTGCTCAGCTCATCATGGATTAACTGACCCTCGGAATAACATGACATCCAGAGCCCCCATTCGTGTAAACAAACGAGAATTTTCCCTGCCTCTCCGGTAATCTCGCATTTCCCTGGACACGAAGGCTCCGTGGTTAACACTCCTGCTTCACAGTGCCAGGTCAGTTCATAACAGAAAATCTTGAGCACATACAATGATACAATTATCTGAACACTTTCTATGTCACAGAACACTGTGCTTTTCCAACTCATTCATTCATGTCTGTTCTCTGGGGTTAGCACAGCACCAGAGACCTTTATTTGATTCCAACCTCGGCGACTGTCTTGGTGTAGTTTGCTCATCCTTCCCGTGTCTGTCTAGTTTACCTCGGGTAATCTGGTTTCCTCCCACAGGCCAACCATGTACAGGTTAGGTTGAATTGGCCGTGATCAGCTGCCTCTATCGATCACATATGTGTGCCTTAGCTGCATTAGTCAGGGCTGAATATGGGATAATGGGATTGGGATTGGGTCTGGGTGGGTTAACCCTCGAGAGTTGGTTTTGACTTCATAGGCCAATGGCTCTTTATTCCACACAATAGCGAATGTATTGTCCTCGTAAACATGGTCAATCCTCCTCACCTACACATCTCTGGACCATGAAAGGAGATTGGGTCACCCAGAAGAAATCCATGCAGACATGGGGAAAATGTGCAAACTGCACACAGACAGTCAGACAAGGCTGGAATCAAACCCGGGTCCTTGGCGCTGCGCTACCCCCTGAGAACACAGTTGAGTGAGGAAGCTGCGAAAGAAAAATGGGCTTCCAAGTAGGAACTGCTCCGATGATTGGATCATCATCGCACACTAAGGATTTTCTGGTGTGACCTTAGCCCATCCACCTCGGACGAATCGCTATTGTTCTGGAAACAGATACAAAATGATTTAAGTTGGGAAAAAATGCGTTCGTTGGGACAGTACACTTGTAATCAAACAGATTTCTGCAGAAGCCACACACTGTGAGCGTGGACATATTCATTCATCTAATACACCCACTGTGGACTATGAGACAAATTTGTGATAGTTATAAAGTTTGAGAAGGTTTGTAATTCGGATGCTCGTTGTTGTGGTTCTGTTCGCCGAGCTGGGAATTTGTGTTGCAGACGTTTCGTCCTCTGTCTAGATGACATCCTCAGTGCTTGGGAGCCTCCTGTGATGTTTCCTCCGGCATTTATTGTGGTTTGTCTCTGCCCCTTGCGGTTGTCAGTTCCAGCTGTCTGTTGCAGTGGTCGGTATATTGGGTCCAGGTCGATGTCCTTATTGATTGAATCTGTGGTTGAGTGCATGCCTCTAGGATTTCCTTGGCTGTTCTCTGTTTTGATTGTCCTATAATAGTTGTGTTGTCCCAGTCGAACCCATGCTGCTTGTCATCTGGGTATGTGGCTTCTCAGGAGAGCTAAATGTGCCGTTTCGTGGCTAATTGGTGTTCATAAATGCGTGAATGTTAGCTCTCTTCCTATTTGTCCGATGTAGTGTTTTGTGTAGTCCTTGCATGGGATTTTGTACACTGCATTGGTTTTGCTCATGCTGGGTATCGTGCTCTTCGTTCTGGTGAGTTGTTGTCTGAGAGTGGCTGTTGGTGTGTGCTGTTATAGTCCTGTTGATCGCAGTAGTCTGGCTGTCAGTTTAGAAATGTTTTTGATGTATGGTAGTGTGGCTAATCCTTTTGGTTGCGGCATGCCCTCGTTCCGTTGTTGACAAATTTGTGCAGGTATCCGTTTTTGGCGAAGACATTATAGATGTAGTCTTCTTCCTCTTTTTGCAGTTCTGGTGTACCGCAGTGTGTGTGGTCCTTTTGAAAAGTGTCTCAATGCAACTTCTTTTATGTGTGTTGGAGTCGTTGCTTTCGTAGTTCAGGACTTGGACTGTATGTGTGGCTTTCCTGTATACCTTTGTGCTGAATTCTCCGTTCGGTGTTCTCTGTATCAGCACGTCCAGGAATGGGAGTTGGTTGCCCGTTTCTTCCACTCTAGTGAATCGGATTCCTGTGACTGTGGCTTTGATGATCCGGTGTATGTTCACTACCTCTGTGTTTTTAATGATTACAAAGGTGTCATCCACATATCTGACCCAGATTTTGGGTTGAATTTGGGGTTCAAATCTTACCCCAGAGATGGGTAAGCCCATGGTTGTGCCGTTGATTTGTTCATATATTTGGTTGTTGAAAGTGAAGTGTGTTGTGAGGCACAGATCCTGTAGTTTGAGTATGCCGTCTTTGTTGATAGTTTCTCCGTCCTGTTGTCTATTATTTGTGTCCAGCAGGTTGGCTATTGTTTCTCTGGCTGGGGTTTTGTCAATAAAGGCGAACAGTGCCGTTGCATCGAACGAGACCATAACTTCTTCCTTGTCTATATGCATATTTCTGATGGTGTCCAGGAATTCCTGTGTTGTCTGTATAAGTGTCTGGATCCGCTGATCAGGTGTTTCAATTTATGCTGTACTTCTTCAGCCAGTTTGTGTGAATTTGTCCCTGGTAGTGATACCATTGGTCTGAGTGGAATATCTGGTTTGTGCACTTTAGGTAGTCCATAGAATCTGGGTGTGTTGTTGCTTTCAGGTTTCATTTTTTGCAGGTCAAACCTGGATATTTGTCGGTTTTTTGTCGGTTCCTCAGTGTGTTGTCTGTCCTATTTGTGAGCTATGGGGTGGTGTCAACCTCCCTCTTTTGGTAGTTGTTGGTATCTGCAAGTAGTTATTGCGCTTTTTGTATGTACTCTGCTCTGTCAAGGATGATCGTCATTTTGCCTTTGTCTGCTGGTAGTATGGTTATGTTCATATCGTTTCTTAGTGGTTTTGGTACTCCCCTCTCCTTGATGTTGAGGTTATGTGTTTGTCTTTTCCTTGTTGTCAGAGGTACGATAGCTTGTCTCACTATTTGTTGTGTCTCTTCTGTCAGTACATTGTTCCTGAGTGTTCATTCTATTGATGCTCGGATGTCTGCTGTCTTGGCGTCCCTGTGGTTGTTGTTGAGTCCCTTGGCCAGTATTTTCCTTTCCGTGTCTTTGATGGATATAAGTTTGCTCACTGAGCTGGAAGATTTGTGATCTTCAAAGCAGCAGAACATACAACTATGATGCATTGATGGGTTTACTTCTCCTGTAAATGCATAATTCCATGACAGTGAGGTGGTATGAATTGGTGAACACTGAACAGTCGTTACCTTTATTCTGTACTTTGGGAACTTTGTGAAATGTCCAAGAGAGACCTTTAAGCGATAATCTGGTTTGAACACGGACTGTGAAGAAATTGTGGGACTGCATATTCTGCCTTCATGCCACAGTAAACACTAAAATCACAAAAATAATAAAAATATACAAGAAGAGAAAATAGATTGATTTACTCCTGAGTGATGAGAGTTCGCTTTGAAATTGCGGGAAGAATTAGAGATTGGCAACTGTGAGAAAAGCGAGGGAGATAGCCGTGGAACCTTGTGGAGATATCGAGATAAGTGATGAGAAATTGATTATGGCTCAGAAAATATCATTATCTAGTTTATATCCTGTTATGTTCCCACGATGTGTAATAAAAATGTTAATCATCTGTGTTTATCTCTGCGTCTTGATATAAATTGTTGACTTAAGCAGGACATGTGACATTTGATTTAAATTGTTCACCAGAAAGAAGATGAATCAAGATGAGAAAGTGCTGTCAATAAATCACTGCATCTAATTCGATTCAAAGTAAATGACGTGTGAAACTGAATGTAATCATCCACACAAGAACATAGCTAACGCATAATTTCTTTAACAAAAAAAAGACAAGTGTTGTGACATGTGGTTGTCTATTTTTCATAGCGCAAAGTACAATCTAACATTGATAATCTCCAACAATAGTTACTATCAGGGGTTTCCACTTTCCTGTCTCGAGCATAACAGGACAGATCTCGCTCTCTCTGTCTCTCTATCTCTCTCACACCCACACACACACATACACACAAACACATCACACTTGCCCGCGCGCGCGCACACACACACACTCACACACATACACACACTGACGCACACATTCGCAGACTCACATTTCCGTGCGGGAGAAAGAATTAAACAAACAGGCATTTTCAGCAAAAAAAGTAGCAGCATTGTACAGATAAAAATGAAATTTTGGTACCAGTGATAATATTATGGTGTCAGGATTAGAATAACCATCAGATGCTATCTGAAGTCACCGTGCATATCAAAACCCAAAGCATATACAGGCTTCATCAATTTCAAGCGTTATAAACACTTACCAGGAATGCCAATTACAGTAAGGATGGCATAAAACATTTTCCTGACAGCTCGCACAGTACTATGCATTTTCTCTGTGAAAGTGTTGTGTTGTTGTGTACTGCAGACAATTTTCCAAGTTCAACTCTGAAATGTTCCAAACCAGTGCATTCATTTTATTCTTTCAGGAACATCCTTCGGGACAAAGCCTTTTTTTATCATTTGGTAAATTTTGAATAAACAGATTACAACATGCGTGACATTCCCTGTTGATGAAAAACACAGGATGTTGTGATTTAGTTAGAGCATGAAACTTTCGAAATGGTCAGGTTTGATCAGTTTAAACTCGAGAGTGTGGTGCTGGAAAAGCATAATAGGTCAGCAAAATTGACAGTTCGGACACAATCTCTTCATCAGATTTCTGATGAATGCCGTTTGCCCGAAACGTCAATTTTCCTGCTCCTCCATGCTGCCTGACCCTTTGTGCTTTTCCAGCACACCACTCTCGCCTCTCATCTCCAGCAGGTGATGACCAATGACTGCAGATGCTGGAAAACAGATTCTGGATATCTCCAGCATCTGCAGCCCTCACTTTTTCACGATAATTTCAAAAATGTCTTCACACTTGGTAACTGCCAAACTACAATATGAGTTCGAGATTAATTGTTTGCACTGTCCTAGTACTGGACCCAACTAATCCAGTTAAACAACCCAAGGTAAACCCATTAAGATAGTCGTAGCCCAGCAAGTGACTATGCGCTGTCATTCCGAGTTGTCTGCGGGTTTTACTCAGCTGAGCTCATTCATCCACTTCCTTCTTTTTCTCCTGAACTTGACACCATAGCTGCTTATTCAACTCGCTTTTGAAGAAATTTGTTATAGCCGCATTTCTCTCAGTTATGTTTCTCGATTCACATGGAACAGGCTGTAAAATGGTGTATCCCCACTACAACCTTTGCTTTCGTAATGTGTAAAATTTAGCTCCATGTGTTTTTCACATGTACACGAGTAGGAGCGATGCCTCCATGTTTGAAATGTGTGGACCCTACGTTGTAGGTACCATATCTGTCAGTTTTCTTGTTCACGAATTCAACCCCTTCTTCATTGATCTACTTGTTCAACAAAAGCAGCTGCTTCGAAAATTGACCTTTGGAGCACTGGATGATAAAGTGTAACTACCATACAATGGACTCGACATTTTAAAAGCAGCAAACATATTTTTCAATGATTAAAGTCTCTGCACAAATTGATTACAGTGACAGCAGGGCCTAGACAGTGGATGGTAAAATAAAAACTGTTATTCCCATAATCCTATGGAGTCTTCAAACATAGGTACAAATTGTGGAAACCTCTGAAAAGAGGGGCCAGGGCATGATATTCACTGCAACCTCAGCGTCTTTCTGTGTTTTAATTCTCCATCTCCATTCATTCAGACGATCATGATTCCAAAGTGCTCCCTCCTAGTTTTATACAGTATGAAGGTACAGAAAGTGGGGTGTTCAGACCACAGCCTCAAGGAAACCTGCGTTCTATCCACTTACACCGTCTACATGACTTGCTGCCATGAAAATGCTGCCAACATCATCAAAGAACAATTGCACTGAAGAAATCACCTCCTCCAATCTCTTCAGTTAGGGAGAAGATACAGAGACCTGAACACACGCACTCTCTCTCTCATACACACACACACACACACACACACACACACACACACACACATTCACACACATGCACGCACACATACACCAGCAGTTTCCGGAACTACGTTTTCCTGGCTGTATTACATTGATGAAAGCACTCCCTGGCCTTAAATGATGTTGATAAGTCAGTGCTGTGCTAGCCGAATGTGTCTGAAATGTATAATGTCACCTATGCGTCTTTTTGTAGGTCTCCATGAGCTGTACATCCTCGCTTATTGTCATCTGTCTGTACTGCTCATAATTAAAAAAAACTTCAGTTAACTTCTGTCGACGTGACAATCAATCAATCAATCAAGACGGCGCCTGTTGCAGGATATGAACTGGAGGACTAACAATGAGTCATAAAAGTACAAAGATATATAATTTTAAGGCATGGAAACCGACACTTCTGTGTCCAGCTTGCTCTTTCCCAGATATCCTGAATTCATTCAGCCCCTTTGCCAACAACACAAACAAAAATCGCTGGAAAGATAAAGTTGTGCGGCACGGTGGCACAGTGGTGACCACTGATGCCTGACAGCACCAGGGACTCGCGTTCACTGCACCCTCAGGCAACTGTTTGTTTGGAGTTTGCACACTCTGCCTGTGTCTGCGTGGGTGTAATCGGGGTGCTGCGATTTCCTCCCACATTAAAAAAAAAGTGCAGTTTAGGTGAATTGGCTGTGCTAAATTGTCCATAGTGTAAGGTGCATTAGTCAGGGTAAAAGCAGGTGAATGGGTGTAGGTGGGTTGCTGTTCAGCGTGTCGGTGTGGACTTGTTGGGCTGAAGGGCCTGTTTCCTCACTGCATTTAATCTAATATAATCTAATCTCGCCAGGTCTGGCAGCACCTGTGGTGATAAGTCAGGGTTAATATGGCATTCCACATGTCGCAGGCTTCCAGACTCAAATAGAACCTTCCACCACCACCCTATCTACCATTGCCAATGCAATATATCCAAAAGGTTCGCCCTCCTGGATTCCATGTGATCAAAACTTGCTATCCGGTCTGCCATGCAGAAGATGACGGAAAACATTGCTGTAGTCCATTTGGACCAGAGGACTTGCTCCGCCTTCATCAATCTTGTTTGGCACTTCTTCAAAAATTCTATCTAGTCATGAGACATGATTTTGCGTGCACAACGACCAAGTGGACCGCTCCTAATTAGTCCATGTCTATCAAAATACGTGTACATTCTATACCAAAGGATTCCTTCCAACAACTTACCTAAAACTGAGATCAGGCTAACTGGTCTGTATTTTCCTGCTTTTTCACTACCAACTTTCTGAAGTATTGACATTACGTTAGCAAATCTCCAGTCTTCCACCTGTGGTGATCGATATTACAAATACCTAAGCAAGGGGTACAACAATCACTTCTTTAATTTCCGACACGTTTCTGGCATTAATCTGATCATGTCCGGGGGCTTCAGCCCCCTTTATTCATTTTAAGATGTCCAGCACTTAATTTTCGGTAAAATGGACCCTTTTCGAGATATGACTATACATTTCTACAAGTTATTTTGCTTTCATTCCTTCTTAACAATAAATACTGATGTGGAACACTCGCCTGTCTCGCTAAGTTCCCCACATCCCATTTGGACTTGTTGACCTTTTGGGGGGTGGGGGTGTAGGGGAGAGGCGTCTCTTCTTTCTCTCGTCACTCTTTTGTCCTGAACATATTTGTGGAATCTCCTTTGATTCTCCTTAACCATATTTAAAATAGTTTCCTCATGTCCCCGTTATACCTCCTGATTTTCCACTTGAAATCCTATTATTCCAGTTATTCTCCAATTGCATTCACTCACACCCAGTTGTCTATAATTTACAAAAGCGTCGTTCTTTTTCTTGACCAGAGCCTCAATTTCTCTCGTCTTCCAACATTCCTTCCACCTGCCAGCCTTGCTATTCACTCTGTCAAGAAGGCACTGTCTCTGGACTCTTTTCATCTCATTTTCAAAGGCATCCCACTATCAAACTGTCCCATCCACCTGCGAAAAAGGTCTCCCAGTAACTTTTTGAAAGACGGAAATGATGAGAGGACATTTGACACTGGCAGGTACAGAACCCTGGGGAGAATCAGCAAACCTTCCTGCGGCCAAGAGGATTAACAGCACAAAGACATTCTGTGGAAAATCCCAGCCCAGCCCAGTCTCACAGAAACTTTTTGCTTATGAATTCGATCTTTCTAGACCAGTATAAAAATGCTTGACCCTGACATTATTATAATCTTTCTCATTTTATTCTGGTCCTTTAAACCTTCATTTCCTAGTAGATCAGCTAGAATCATTGAGATTTATAACATGGAAACACACCCTTCATCCATGCCGACAAGACATTTTAAATAAATCTTCATCAAATTGTCAGCATTTGGCATATATCCCTCTAAACCCTTCCTATTAATGTCTCTATCGAGCTGCCTTTTAAATGGAGTAATTGTACCAGGCTCCGCCACTTCCTCTGGCAGCTGATTACATACACGCATCACCCTCTGCCTCCACAAATGCTGAGCCGCTCGACAGAATTCAGAATCCTCCTCTCAATGAACAGTACAAAAACTAAGCAGCAGATTGCACATCACCACATAAACATAATATTCGAACCCAAGACAACAAGACGTGGGAATGAAGACGACTCAGTCAAACAATTCTGCTCTGTCAAAAAAAGCAAACAAAATCATGACTTAGCTAACAATCCTTAGGTACACTTTCCCAACTTTTATCCCGTGACTCTTGAATGACTTGCTCATTTAAGAGAAAGCCTCTACGAATGTAACAGCCAAACTTTGACAGCCACTGAAGTGAATAATTCTAGATGCATCCTCTGATAGAAGAAAATCATCCTTATTTTTCAGCTAAATGTTAAAGTTTGGCCACAGTTCTGCTGCTGATGATGACCCACAGTTACATCACAGATGTTCAGTATTGAGTTGCTGGCTTCTTGAGAGGCATGGCAAACCTTGCCAGTAGTAGTGCCACATAACACATTAGAAGGCAACTTTATGATGTGTGTGAATTCACCTCTGTCATGCCTGTGCGCTGGACTCTCCTAGAAATACCATTGCGGACAGATCCATCTGTGACAGGTAGGGTGGTTCAGATTCAGGTCATTTAAGATGCTTCCATTTGATGACCCACTAATCACTTTCCGTAGTCTAAATGTTCCGACTTTTATTTCTCAGCTTGCTCAGTCAGTGGTTTTCCTGTGGAGACTCTTTATGTGATGAACATTGAAGTATCACACCCAGAGCTTGCTATGTGCCCGTTTGATCTCAGTGTATTCCTCAATTTGTTTTCAGCGTTGAAGAGGACTGACGTACCACTGATCGCAACCATTCCTTCAGTGTCGCTGAGTCAAAGTCCTGGAATTACCTGCTTCATAGTTTATTGTGGCTCTGCCAACACGACACAGTCTGTAGAGGTTCAAGGAACAACTTGCCCTTACCTCCACCCAACCTACGCAAGGGGGGCAACGAGGAACGGGAGACTGGCCAGCACCAACCAAGTCCCACGAATGAAAACTATATGAGATTTGGTGATGTCTTTGGAGCTGTGCCTTCAGAGGAATGTCCTTTCTCTCCTCCTTCGCACAGGAGCCCACCCTATTGGAGTTTTCTTCCCCGTCCTTCTGCCCTGCTCCACTCTTGAGACCTGACAGTGAAACTGTTCGTTGTTGTAGGTGATCAGGCATGAAAATTTTTTAAAAAGTCTGGAATATGGTAAAGGATATTGCTCTTCTTGACCTGCTGTTTATTGATTCATATCTAAGGATTTCAGTTAAAAACAAATAAAACAGTGTTGAATCCAATACTTTTTGTCATTTTATGTCAATGATTTGGTTTTCATCACGTCATAGAGATGTACAGCATGGAAATAGACCCTTCAGTCCAACTTGCCCATGCTGACCAGATATCCCAAACCAAGCTAGACCAACCTACCAGCACCCGGCCATATCCCTCCAACCCTTCCTATTCATATGCCCATCCAGATGTCTTTCTAATGTTGCAAAAGAACCAGCCTCCACCACTTCCTCTGGCAGCTCATTCCATACACACACACCACCCTCTGCATGAAAAATGTTGCTCCTCAGGTTCCTTTTGCACCATTCCTCTTTCACCCTAACTCTATGCCCTCTAGTTCTGGACTAGCACCTCGTATAGAACTAAATTAAACTCCATTTGCCACTCTTCAGCCAATTTGCCCATCTGGTCAAGATCCCCTTGTAATCTGAGGTAAGCATCTTCGCTGTCCACAATGCCTCCAATTTTGATGTCGTCTACAAAATTACCAATATACCTTTTGTGTTCCTATCCAAGTCATTTCTGCAAATGAAGAAAAGTAGTCGACCCAGCACCGATATTTGTGGTGCTCCACTGGTCACAGACGTTCAGTCTGAAAGACAACCCTCCACCACCACCCTCTGTCTTCTACTTTCAAGACGGTGCTGTACCAAATGGCTCGTTCTCATTGTATTCCATGAGATGAAACCTTGCTAACCATCCTCCCATGGGAACTTGTCGAACTCATTTCTAATGATATTGGTCACGTTCACCGCTCTTCCCTCATCAAACTTCCTTGTTATCTTTTCAAAATAACCTCAATCAAGTCCGTGATACATGATTTCCCTTGCTCAAAGCCATGCTGACTACCATTAATCCGTCATTGTCTATCCAAACATATGTAAATCATGTCCGTCATGATTCTCTCCAACAACTTGCTCCCCACCAATGTAGGGTTTACTGGTCTATAAATTTCTAGCTTGTTCTTACCACCTTTCGTAAATAATCGCATCACGTTAGCCAACCTCCAGTCTTGTGGCACCTCACTTGTGACTATCGTTGATACAAGTATCTCACTAAGAGGCCCAGCAATCACTTCCTTACCTTCCCAAAGATCTCGATGGACGTGAACAGGTCGTGGGGATTTGTCAACTTTTATGCGTTCTAAGACATGCAACATTTCCTCCACTGTAACGTGGACATTTTTCGAGTTCTCATCATCCATTTCCCCACGTCCTATATCTTCCATGTTCTTCCCTACAGTAAACACTGACGCCAAATATTTAGTATCTCCCCCATCTCGTGTGGCTCCGCAAGAAGACCGCCTTACTGACCATTGAGGGACCCTATTCTCTCCTTCGTTACTGTTTTGTCCTTAATGTATCTGTAAAAACATTGTGGATTCTCTATAACCGTTTTTGCCAAAGGTATCTCATATTTCCTTTTTGCCTTCCTGGTTTCCCTTTTAAGGTTTCTCCTCCTGCTTTTACACCCGTCTAATGATTCACTTGATCTCTCCTGTCTGTATATGAGATATGCTGCCTTCTTTTAATTAATCAAACCGTCAAAGTCTTCAGTCATTCAAAATTCCCTTCACATACCAGAGTTTCCGTTCATTTATAAAAGCTTGCCATTTATCAGCTTTCCCATTAACTGCGAACATCTGTTCCCAATCAGCTTTTGGAAGTTCTTATCTAATCCGGCCAAAATTAGCCTTCCTGAAATTGAGGGCTTCCGCTGTTAAATCTGGTCCCTCCTTTTCCATCACTATTTTAAAAGCAATAGGATTCCGGTCTCTAGCACCACATTATTCCCCCACTGACACCTCCCTCACCCGCCCTGCTTTGTTACCCAAGAGCAGGTCAGTTTTAGCACTTCTCTACTTCGTACATTCACATCCTGACTCAGAAAAAAATCGCTTAAACTCTTAACAATTCTTGCCCATCTAAACACTTTAGATTATCACAGTCCTAATCTATGTTTGGAAAGTAAATGCCTCTCATCGTAACCGCCCTATCATTCTTCTGGACAACTGAAATATTCTTTCGAATGTGTTTCTCAATTTCCCACTAATTGTTAGAGGTCTATAATACAAACCCAAAAAGGTGATCATCCCTTTCTTATTTCCCAGTTCAGCCCAAATAACTTTCCTGGATGTATTTCCTGGAATATCCTTCCTAAGTACAGCTGTAATGCCATCCCTTATTATAAAAAAAGCCACTGAGTCATTTGCTCAAGTCACTTCAGGAAGCATTAAAAATCGATCAAATTGTTGTGGGGCTGTGGGCCAGACCAGGAAAGGATGACCTGATGGACATTAGCAAACCAGAGGCGTTATCAGGGCAAACCATTATAGCTCCCGGATTACAACCACTGATGTTTTGCTTTCAGTTCCTGATTTATTAACGGAATTTAAATTCTGCCAGCTTCCAAGTTCCACCATGCACTCGTGAACAGACGAAACATCATGGCGTCAACACGAAAATCACAAGTGTAAAACACTGTAAAACGCCATAGTGAGATTTTCAATTAAGGAAGAATTGCCATTAGCGGAAATCCACACATTCTTTGGGAATGCGCCATTATATCACTGACAGTCTACACTTGCACATGCCCCATGTGAAGCTTCTCAGATGGTACGGGAGCATGGAAAGGATGTACCATGGAATATTCGAGATATAGTTTTAAGTTCGCAGATGACACCAAATTTCGAAGTGTAGTGGAGAGCCAAGTAGGTAACGTGAGAATTCAATGGGGTCGTAATCAAATGGGCCAATGGGCTGAGGAGTGGCAGATAGAGTTTAATTGAGATAAATGCGAGGTGATGCATTTTGCAAAAGCAATTCAAGCAGGATTTATACACTTCATGATAAGATCCTGGGGTGTGTTGCTGAGCACAGGGACCTTGGAGTGCAGGTTCATAGTTACTTGAGAGTAAAGTTGCAGGTAAATAGGATAGTGAAGAAGTCGTTTGGTATGCTTTCCTTTATTTAGTAAGAGCACTGAATATAGAAGTTGGGAGGTCATGCTGCAGCTATACAAGACACTGGTCAGGCCACTTTTAGAATATTGCATGCAATTCTGGTCTCTTTCCTAACGGAAGGATGTTGTGAAATTTGAAAGAGTTCAGAAACGCTTTACAAGGATGTTGCCAGTTTTGGAGGATTTGTGGTGTAGGACGATGCTGAATCGGCTGGGCTGCTTTCACCTGGTGCATCGGAGGCTGAGGGGTGACCTTATGGAGGTTTGTTAAATCATGAGCGGCATCGATAGGATATATAGACAAGGTATTTTCTTTCAGATTGGGGGGGATGTGTGGTGTTGTATGTTCAGAACTAGATGGGGTAGGCTTTGAGTGAAATGGGAATGTTATTAATGGGACATAAGGGATAATGTTTTCGCACAGAGGGTGGTACTTATATGGAATGAGCTGCCAGGCGAATTTGTGGAAGCTGGTACAATTGCAACACTGAAAAGGCATCTGGACGGTTATATAAGAAGGAAGTCGAGGAAGTGAGAAGAAGGATGTGGGCCCATTGCTGGCAAATGGGACTAGATTAGGTTCGTATATCTGGTTGTTGAGAGAAAGATGGACTGAAGGGTCTGTTTCTTTGCTGCACATCCTTATGACTCGACGACTCCAACAGCCTCCCAATTGGAAGGAGACAGGAATTGCCCGCAGTACTCCAAAAGTGCTAACCAATGTTCTGAACAACCTCACCATTGTTCCGCCTCTCGGACTGCCTGTTAGATACACTATCCTTTTTAAGCTCTGGGACTGGGGTCATGGTGTATGAATGAATAGTGAATGAGGTAACAGAGATAGATGGCGCAGACTGATCAATTAACTCAGTGAGGGCACGTTGAAATGTCATTGATGTATTTCACAATGAATGACCAATCATGGAGAAAATGTGGGAAACTAAGAGTGAAAATTTGCCATCGAGGAGAGCTCATGGCATGACACGTATGACTCTCTTGTTTATCGAGAGATCGATACTGTGAAATAGATATGGGGAGACGGATGGACAGAAGGTGTGAGAGACAGAAAAGGATCGAGAGGCACTTAGTTTGAGGCAGTGAGAGGGCAGTGACAAATGATGAGGCAGAAAGAAAGCTGGTAGAGAAAGAAAGAAGGTCAATGAGGCAAAGGAAGAATGACTGTGAAAGAGATCAAGACAGATGGAGAGGAGGAGAAATAAAAAGAATTGAACACAAGAGAAAGAGACACTTGTTGATTGAGACAGTTCTGGGTGGACAGAGATATCACAGACTTGTGTGCTTTGCTGCTGCCTGTTCTATGTGTTCTCAGCTACTGATGCTCCATGTGTGAAGTGCTGAATAATGTTATTTCATGTGTTTTGCCTATTTTGCCTATTTATTCAATCCATGCCCCTCATAATTGTATAAGCCTCTAAAATGTCACCCCTCAGCCGCCGCCGCTCCAGGTAAAACAGCCGCAGCCTGCACAGCCTCTCCCTATAGCTCAGATCCTCCAGCCCTGGCAACATACTTTTAAATCTTTTCTGAACCCTTTCAAGTAGCACAGCATCTTTCCGATAGGAAGGAGAGCAGAATTGCACGAAATAATCCACATGTGGCCTAACCAATGTTCTGTACAGCCGCAACGTGACCTACTAATTCCTGTCCTCAATACTCTGACCAATAAAGGAAGGCATACCAAAAGTCTTCTTTGCGATCCTATCTACTTGCGACTCTACTATCAAGGAGCTATTAACCTGCATTCCAAGGTCGCTTTGTTCAGCAGCACTCCCTAGGATCTTACCATTAATTGTATAAGTCCTGTTAAATTTGCTTTCCCAAATGCAGCACCTCGCAATTTTCTGAATAAAACTTCATCTGCCAATTCTCAGCCCATGGTCCCATCTGCTCCAGATCCTGTTGTAATCTGAGGTAACCTTCTTCGCTGTCTAATGCACCTCCAATTTCGGTGCCGTCTGCAAACTTACGAACTGTACCTCTAATGCTCGCATCAAAATCACTTGTGTAAATGACAAAAAGTAGAGGGCCCAGCACTGATCCTTGTGGCACTCCACTGGTCACAGGTCTCCAGTCTGAAAAACTACCCACCACCACCCTCTGTCTTCTACCTTTGAGCCAGTTCTGTATCCAAATGGTTAGTTCTCTCTGTATTCCGTGAGATCTAACCTTGCTAATCAGTCTCCTCTAGGGAACCTTGTCGAACGCCTTATTGAAATCTATATAGATCACATCTACTGCTTTGCACTCATCAATGTTCTTTGTTACTTCTTCAAAAAACTCAATCAAGTTTGTGAGACATGATTTCCCACGCACAGCGGTTCTGTGGGAGAGTTCAGGACAGCAAGGAGTGAGAAATGGAAATAGTATAAGAGAGCGCTTCAAGACATTTGACGATTGTGAGACAGACTGGGGTAAAAGAAAGACCCAGATGGAGACAGGCAAATACAGATGGCAGATACTTGTGTCTTGCTGTTGCCTCTCTGGAGTGTGATTCCCTAATTACCTGGATGGGTGCTGCACCAACAGCTCTCAAGAAGCTTGTCAACGAGCAGGCCTGCTTAATTAACATCACATCTACTCCCTCCACCACTCACATTTGGAAGCAGCTGTGGGGACTAACTAAAAGATGCAGTGCAGAAATCATGTGGTAAATTGGTAGGGGCATTGAATTCCTGAGCCACGAGGTCATGCTTCAGCTGTACAAGACACTGGTAAAGCCATACCTGGAATATTGTGTGCAGTTCTGGTCACTGCATTTTAGGAAGGATGTGGAAGCTTTGAAAACCCTGCGGAGGGTTTACAAGGATGTTTCCTGGTCCGGAAGGAAGATCCTGCGAGGACAGGTTGAACGAACTGAGGCAGTTTTCATTGGAGAGATTAAAGTTGAGATGTGACTCAATCGAGGTGAACCAGATATTCGGAGTGGTAAATAGGTTGGCGAGTGAGAGCCTTTTTCCTCGGATAGTGAAGGCTAACACGAGGGAGCGTAGCATTCATTTGAGTAGTGACAGCTTCAGGACAAAGTTTGGAGTGGTTTATTTTCTCAGATTAATAGGGGCGTACCTGCAACACTTTTGCCTGCAGCAGTCATCGGACTCGCCGACGTTAAGTTCATACATTGTACATACATATGGATTTAAATTGAGTAGAGTGCGTTAGGTGGGCGGCAGAGTAATTTCACAGATTGGGGCAATATCGAGGGTCGAAGTGCCTGTAATGTGCTGTAACGTTGTTTGTTCTAAATCAAAAAGTCAGGGAAAGAATAAATAAAGCAGAAAGCAATGTCCGACTCCAATACAAGAGTCCATCAGGGAAGGCAGATGAACTCAGTTAAAGATGAGTAATGTGGGACTGGAATATATTGCAATTGCAAAATATGGCTCAGGGATGGATAGGGCTGGCAGCTTAATGCTCCAGGATAAAAATGTTCAATGAAGCATCGGGTGGGAGGGGGGGGTGAATGGGAATGGGGCGTGGAGCAGAATGCGACAGAGGGGGAGAAGTGGTAATTTGATAATGGAGAATATTAATGCTGTAAATAGGGAAAATATTGGTGGGAATACATCCAGGGGCGTTTTTGGGTGAAACTGAGAAATAAGAAAGGGATGATTACCTGATCGCAATTGTATCATCCACCCCGTAATAGTCAGCAGGAAATTGAGAAACAAATGGGAAATGAGATTCCGTTATATATAAGAACACCAGGACGGTTGCGGTAGTGGATTTTAACTTGCCAAATGTAGACTGGGATTGCCATCGGGTTTAGTTGGACAATAATTTAACTTTCTACAAGGAAGCTTTCTGAATCAGTATGTGGATGCTCCTTTTGGAGATAGTAAAAAATGACCTACGATTGGTAAATAAGGCGGGGGCGTGACCGAGGTGTCAGTGGGTGAGCACATTGAGGCCAGCCACATTGAGCCTATTAATTATAAAATAGTGACGGAAAAGAATAGATTGGATCTGAAAGTTTAAGTTCAACATCGGCGGAAGAATGATTTTGATGGTGTTAGGCAAAAACTTACAAAAGCTGATTTGGAGGTTGAGAGGTTGGAGGGAACGTAAAAAGAGATAAAGGCACAGATGGAAAATGGGGAGCTGTCAGAAATTAGATAACGGGAGTCCAGAAGCAGTATATTCCAGTCGGATGAAAGCAAAGACTAGTAGTTGTAGGGAATCCTGGATGACGAGAGAAATTAAGGTTTGGTTAAGAGAAAGAAGAAAGCATATATCGGATATAGACAGGAGAGATGGAGAGAATCCAAAGAAGAGTATAAACGCTGTAGGAGAAATCTTAAGGATGAAACCAGAAGAGCAAGAAGAGGGAATGAACTAGCTTTTGCAAATTGAGTTAAGGAGAATCCAAAGTGTTTTGAAAACACGTTAAAGACAAAAGGGTAACTATGGACGGAGCAGGGCCCTTCAATTATCAGTAAGGCAGCCTATGAGTGGAGCCGCTGGAGATGGGGAGATACTGATCAAGTATTTTGCAACAGTATTTACTGTGGAGAAGATACAGAGTGTGGGGAAATAGATGATGACATCGAGAAAAATGTCCATATTACGTAGCAGGAAATGCGAGATGCCTTAAAACACGTAAACGTGGACAGATTCCCAGGATCTGATCAGGTATACCGTAGAGATCTGTGGGAAGTGATTGATGGACATTTTGCTGAGATATTTGTATCATCAATAGACACAAGTGTGGTGCCGGAATACTGGAAGTTGGCTAAACTCATGCCACTATTTAAGAAAGGTGTTAAGGAAAAGCGGGGGAACTATGGATCAGGGAGCATGCCGTCGGTGGTGGACAAGTTTTTGGAGGGAATCCTGAAAGACAGGATGTACATGTACAGATTCAGGATAGTCAACACGGTTTTGTGAGTGAGAAATCATATCTCACAAACTTGGTTGTGTTTTTTGAAGATGTAACGAAGAGGATTCATGAAGGCAGAGATGTGGATATGACCTATACGGACTTCAGTTTGACAAGGTTCCCCATGGGAGATTGGTTTTTCGGTTAGATCTCATGGAATATAGGGAGAACAATCAATTTGATGGAGAACTGACTTGAAGGTACAAAACAGATGATGGTGGTGGAGGTTGGTTATCTTACTGGAGGCTTGTCACTAGTGACGTGCCACAGGAATCGGTGTGGTTCCACTCAGTTTTGTCATTTATAAGAATTCGTTGAATGTAAATGTAGGTATAATTAGCAGATGACAACTAAATTGGTGGTATAGTGGACAGCGAAGTTGAGATGGGCCAATGAGCTGAGGAGCAGCAAATGGACTTTAATTTAGTTAATTGCGAGGTGCTGTATTTTGGAAAAGAAAATGACAGCAGGACTTATATACTTCACAGTAAGGTGCTACAGACTATTGCTGAAAAACGAGAAGTTGGAGTGCAAGTTTATAGTTCCTTGAAAGTAGAGTCGCAAATAGATAGAATAGTGAAGAAAACATTTAGTATGTATTCTTTTGTTGGTCAGAGCATTGAGTACATGGGGTTGAGAAGTCATGTTTCGGCTTTACAGGGCATTGGTTCGACCACTTTTGGAGTACTGAGTGCAATTCTGTTCTTCCTATCTGAAGGATATTGTGAAACTTGAAAGGGTTCAGAAAAGATTTACAAGGATGTTGCCAGCGTTGGAGGCTTTGAACAATGGGGAGTGGTTAAATCGGCGGGGTTTTTTTTTTCCCGGGAGCATCGGAAGATGAGGGGTGACCTTATGGAAATTTATAAAATCATGGGCGTGCATCAATAGGATAAACAGACAAAATGTTTTCTCTGGGGTGGGCAACTGCAGAACTAGAAATTTACGGTGAGAGGGGAAAGACAAAAAGGGAATCTTACGGACAACTTTTTCACACAGTGGATGGTGCGTAATTGGAATAAGCTGCCAGATGAAGTGGTGGAGGCTGGTACAGTTACAGCATTTAATAGGAATCTGGATGGGGGCATGAATAGGAACGGTTACAGGGATATGGGCCAAGTGTTGGCAAATGGGGTTACATTAGGTGAGGATATCTGCTCAGCATGGATGAGTTGTACCGAATGGTTGGTTTTCATGCTGTACATCTGAAAGACTTGATCACAAGTATTCGACCATTCAGTTTAACAATGGCTGTTCGACCCATCGTAGGCTGCACTAACAGTAAACATAAATCTATCAAATGGTCTGATTTTGCATCAACTTAGAAGGTTTTCTTTTGAAATGTTATCTTGCACTGATATATTTTTAAATTGTTTTTACAGGATAATAGAAGGGCAGGATTTGACGAAAGAAATCAGAAATTAACGTCATGTCTAGATCTGAAAGCACTTGATTTTGTCAGAATGTGAACATCATGGACCTTTCCGTGTGGAGAGAGATATGTTTCTCTGTTCTGTCTACTTTAAACGATTAACAAAAACATTATGATACATACATGTTCTTGTGAGAGTGTTTTCGTGCACGGAGAGTGAGAAAAACTTGAAACGGCCTTTGAAGAAAATTGCACAATTCACACCAGAGACAGACTATTCACGTGTTCTACGTTTGCACGAGGCTTCAACTGATTGTCAAATCTGGAGAGACAATGCGAACAATTTCAGCATTGATAAACCCGGGAAATGTGTGCATTGTGGGAAGGGTTTCTATTATCCATCCACTCTTGTGATTCAGGAGTGGAGACACACTGGGGAGAGGCCTTTCACCTGTTTTGTGTGTGAGATAGAATTCAGTGTTGTCTCCAATCTGCTGGCAAACTAGATGGTTCACGCTGTGGATAGACCATGCAACTCTGACAGTATGAAGAGACTCGTTGATACATCCGCTCCGCTGACACACAAGCAAGTTTGTAACAGGAAGAGTGCATTCCAGTATCTGATTTTGGGAAGTAATTCACCAGTTCAGCTAACGTGATGTGATACAAGCGAGTTCACCCTGGGGAGAGCCCGCACACCCGCTGTGATTGTTGGGAAGGATTTGCTTAATCATTTGCTTTGTTTATTCACCAGCGGGTTGACACTGGGGGGAAGCTATTCACCTGCTCTCAGTGTCAGAAGTGATTCACAGATTTGCCCCCCTTCAGATACACCATTGAGTTCGCAAAGCAGGCAGTCCGTTCATCTGCTTTCACTGACCATAGACAATAGACAATAGGTGCAGGAGTAGGCCATTCGGACCTTGGAGACTGCATCACCATGCAATTTTATCATGGCTGATCATCCTTAATCAGTATCCTGTTCTGGCCTTAGCTCCATAACCCTTGATTACACTGTCGTTGAGAGCTCTATCCAACTCTTTCTTAAATGACTCCAGAGACTGGACCTCCACTGCCCTCTGGGACACAGCATTCCACACAGCCACCACGCTCTCATCTCTGTCCTAAATGGTCTACTTCGCATTTATAAGCTATGCCCTCTGGTTCGGCACTTACCCAACGGGGAAACATGTTCCCTGCCTTCAGAGTGTCCAATCTTTAATAATCTTGTAGTCTCAATCAAATCCCCTCTCGGTCTTCTGAACTGAAGGGTTTACATATTTCCATATCGTATTGGATCCATTCTGGAAATATTTGATCTTTAAAAGAAGTATGGATTGCACCTGAACAGGAGGGGCACCACAGGAGGTTAGCTAGAGCGCTTTGGGAGAGTTAAATCTAGATAAGCAGTAGTGTTTGCAACAGCACTGTTGAGCAGATTTTGCAATAGGCACTGATGAACTAGATACAGCTTGCAGAGGGTCTGTGAAAAGGGACAGGCGCTAGATTGCGCAAAGGTGCAGTCAGTGTGATGGGCTGAAATGTGTCAACTTTCATACAAGAAGCATCAAGAATGAGCGTTCAGTACTCCAAATCTGGTTCAATTCTTGGAACTGTCATGTTGTGGCCATTACGGTTAATTGAATACCAAAGAGGCAGGAATGTTGTTGGATTTCCCAGCGTTTAGTTGTTTCAAAAAGAATTGGGTGTGTGGGGCGGAGAAGAAATGAAGGATTGGCATTGCTAATCAGGGATAATATCACAGCTGCAAAAAGTAAGATCGTCGATGAAGGTTTGTTGACAGACCCTCCGTATGTGTGGAAATCACAAACTTTCATATCAATGTCCCAGTGACAGGGAGTAAAAAAGTTGTCAGAAAATGATTAAGATGCAGTGACGATCGTCACACTGATGCAGCTTAGCTGCCGTGTGGGTCTTTGGTGCGGCCTCAACTGTAGGATCATTTGCAGTTCAGGTCGCTACATTGTAGGGCAGACCTGGACGGTTTGCAGCGCCTGAGAAAGAGTTTTACCAGAATGTTGCTTGGATCGGAGATGATGAGTCACCAAAAGCCATTTGTGCTTGACGTTTGGTGCTGAGAGGAGATCTGAAAGAAGCGTATAAAACACCCAATGTCGCCTCATACCGAGCACAGTGGAAAACGTTTGAAAGAATATGCATGAGACGGTTTGTTTATACAGAGAGTGTGGTAGATGTCCGGAATTACCAAGGAAGTTGCAAAACTGAATATTAAAGCAAAGGTCAAGAGGCAATTAGATAGACGGATAAACACGTAGACTACATAGCGATCTTGACCATGCAAAGGCAGATGGCATAATATTAGAGGAGTACACTGATCGTCACAGACATGCTGGCGGAAGTGTCTGTTCCTGTGTTATACTTTTCCTGTTCAATGGGGTACTTTAGCTTCTGAGAGAGTGGCTGGACATAAACGGATTGTTTCTTTAGTTCGGAGGCAGTATTGGGCAAGCCTGTTTCACGTGAAGAGGTTTTTGGGGAGCACGGGCAAAGCGAGAAGAAAACAGCTGCTCCCCGAGTCCAATAAGGGGACACACATAGAAATTGAAAGGCACAAGATATTGAAACGACTGGAAGATAATCTCCGAGGTTCTCTGATTCTCTGCTCCAACAGACAGAAATAGAAACTCGCAGGCAATGTCATTGGCCCATTGTTCACTCTTCACTTGGGGGAAGGGGAGCGTGCTGTTGCACACAGAGGAATGTTTGTGTATCCCCAGTGCATGACTCTGCGAACTCAAAAACTGGAAAAAATGGGAGTTGCACTGGGAAGGAGATAAAATGCACGCGTCCTACAATCAGGAGAACACCAGTTGAATCACTTCTGAACCACACTGATCAAACACAAAGCTTGGCTTGCATCATGAGATGAATGAACCCCTGAGTATGCAGAAAACAAATAAAAAATTCCAATGTACAATCCTGACTTGTCAGTCTGGGAGGCTACCAGGGGTACTATGTGTAGTCAGCCGAACACACCAAATAGGAACAGAAGCAGGCCACTCACCAATTCCAGTTTACTAGAATTCAAGTCAATGAGATCATGACCAAGAAAAAACGCAGGCAAAGTTCAGCAGATTTGGCAGCATTTGTGAGGGGAGATCAGTGTCAACTTTTCGATTCAAATGATCCTTCCTCAGAACTGGGAAAGGCACCATAGTTCTGAGGAAAGGTCGCGCGCATCGACAGTTTAAATTTGATTTGTATCGGCAAATGCTGCCAGACCTGCTGAACATTTCTGGCGATTGCTGCTTTTCTTTTTTTATTTGCAGCATTCACAGTTCTTTCATTTCCTATGCAAAAAGGTCGCGGCTGTTTTTGTTTCATTCGTCAACTATGCTTTCTTACGTATTAGTTGTGTAATTTTCACCACTCAATGATCGACAACATGTAGACATCAGCATGAAAACAAAATTAAAACTATTTGCATCCATTACATTTTAACAAAAGGAATTCCAAGCACTCACAATCTTTGAAATCGTCAGCTCCTTCCTCGAAAGTAATGAACGTCTATTTATTGAATGTGGGCTATGCGTTCACAACTTGGACGAGAAAGTAAAAGCAATAATTAGTAAGTGTGCAAAGGACTCGAATTCAGTAGTGTTGTTGATCGTGACGAAGATAGTCTTAGTTTTGAGTTTGTTAATGTTCATTTGTTCAATTTGCAGATCTACGGCAGATAGAATTTAATCGCAATAAGTGTGAGCTGATGCATTTTGAAGTCTAATTGGGTAAGGATGTTCAAAATGTATGTTTGGCCCCAGGAGGTATTGAGGAACGATGGAAACTTGATGTACAAGTTAGTAGATCTCCGAAGATGTGAACGCCTGTAGACAGGGTTTTACGGAGGGCATGCAAATTGGGAGCAATGAAGTCTGCTTACAAAATTGGTTATCATTGCAAAAAACATATTGGGAATACTGAGTGTAGCTCTGCTCACCACAATATTGGAAAGTCCTGCTTCCACCGCAGACAAAAGAGACGAGATTCAGCATAACGTTACCTGGGATGGAACGCTTAGTTATGACGAGTGACTCGGAAGGCTGGATTTGTTCTCTATGGAGCCCAGAATGCTGAGGAGGAATGGGAAATTAGGAGAGGAATAGATTATGAAAATCTTTTTCCCATAGTGCCTCGTCTAAGAACAGAGTATATCAGTTTCATAGGTGCAGTAGTTGGTCCAAAATAGAATGTGCTTGGTGAAATTATTTGCTATATTCCATTTGAAAGAAAGGCCAACATTCCATTCGCAGGTCAGTGATAACGCTGTTGAAATGGGTCTGTCTTCACGTGTAGCAGCAGACGAGGTCAGGAAAGAATTACGTTGTTCGTCTGGAGTTAAATATAGGGACAGGGCAGGTCAATAGCACCCACAGCGCTGTGCCTATGGATTCGATTGAAAGGATGAGCAGATCTATATTTATCGCATTGCTGTTAGCATTAAGTCACGAAGTATAGACAGAGTAGGTTAATGGAACTATGATTCTGGTTCATAAATCTACCCAGACAAGAAGGTTGGTTAAAACATTGCTGTCTTCAGAAGTATAGGAATAGCAGATCAACAGCAATCACAGTGCTGTGGGCCTGAAGTCGCATGCAGAGCCAGACCACGTCAGTCATAACAATCGTGCTGTGGGATTGCAGTGACATGTATACGCACAGCAGGTTAATAATAACCAGATTGCTGTATATCTAGTCATCTTTGGAGGCAGAGCAGAGAAGTGAAACCAAGGTACTGTGGGGCTGGAGTTTAATGCGAGATAGCACAAGTAAATGATAACCACAGTACATTTGACCAGGAGTCATATGAAGAGACCCAGCATGTCAGTGGCAACGATATTACGGAGGTTCTGGTGTCACTTGTAGATAGAGAAAGGCCAGTGCTTAACAAAATGTTTTGTGTCTGAAGTGACGTGTAGAGCCAGATAGGTCACTGATAATCACATGTCGATTAAAAGCAGATTAGGCACTACCACAGTGCTGTTGGTCAAGAGTCACATGCAGTTGTAGAACAGGTGAGTGCTAACCGCAGAGCTGGAGGTCTTCAGTCATCAGGACAGACAGAGCATGTCAGGTTAACCACAGAGCTGTGCGTCTAGAGTCATAGCTGGATACAGAGCAAGTCATGGGAAATACAATGAAGGTACTTGGCGAGACATTGGCAACAATCGTTTAGTGGATGACTGAAAAGCAAGGAAAGCAATGTAAGGGACACTTGGATAACGAGTGAGATTCTGAATTCAGTCAAGGAGGAGGGGGGAAAAACCATACGGAAGTTTTAGGAAGCATAAGTTGGAAAAGGTCGATGAAGAATTTAAGGAAGTCGGGAAGGTACTAAAGCAAGTTTGAAATAAACATCCGTTGCTCATTTGTGTGTCTCGCACCATTTCGATTTGCCACGGGAAAAGCGGTAGCCGGTGGGGATGACGGCTGATGCTGACAGCTTGGAGTTCGCCTCCTAGGACGGGACCTTGTGGACAGTCTCCCTTGAAGTCAAGGGTTAAAGGACAGTCCGCGGTCGGCAGAGTGTGGAGGGAGAACTCGGTTGATCTGAACCATAGCCCTAGTACAGAGTAGTTAGCCGAGTGTCAGGGACTATTCTCCGGCGATTTAGAATACCTAGACAGAATTCACTTATAACAAATTTGGGGGCTCGTGTCCGGGATACTAAAAAAAACTCCCACGGGAGGCTCTGAATGACTCCGGGACACTGTGACACACACAGATATTTGAGCAAACGATGTGAATAGGAAGCGCTTATAATAAAGTAAAAGGTTGAAGTTTTGATAAGGTAACAGGTTGAAGTGTTATCTTGTGTCTGACAACTCCGTGCACGGATCAAGGTAAGAACCTTCTCTGGTATTTGGGGTTTTCGCGGAATTGTTGAGAGAAGAGTACACTGCCTTGTCGACTCCGTGGTTGTGACAGGGAACCGGGATACAAGGGTTAATTAAGTAACCAGAGTGTAGAATATAGGTTAGTCTGAAGACCAACCATGGGTGGCCAATGTTCCGGGTCGAAAAATGAACGGGAAGACGAATCCCCGAAAATTCCCTCCGATAGATTCGACAGAGATTGTGGAGGGTGGAAGAGATTAGTTACAAACTGATAGTGTTGAACCCCGCTTCTGGATGGTCCCTATTATCTTTACATAGAAGCAGTATAAGGGGGACAACTGAAGTTTATTTTTACCAGCGGCTTGCAGTAAGACCGGCAGAGAGAGAGAGAGAGAGTGCGAGAACAGCTAGCAAAACATTTAACCCTTTGTGATTTGGTTTGAATGCACATTTGTTTGTTGGTGATAGAATGAGGAAGTTTTATTCACTGGAGCTTGAGTTCCAGGATTGTTTTAAATGTGTAAACTTAACATGATTTTTTTCAATATGTGAAGGACAGTTGAATTTTCAGTACAACAGTAGGCTGTCGAAAAAAAAGACGATAACTTCCATGGTTATTATCTGAGACCTTGGATTCGGCCATTAGAATTTCTTTTAACTTGAATTGACAAATTATTGTAAGACAGCTCTGATTATTTTACGACCTCAAGTATTGTAATTGAGAAATGATTGGTCAGGAGTACATAAGAAAACTAATTTTGGATCTAAATTAGGGTACTAAATCTGGGTGATTACAGTGGATTTCAAAATTGGGAACTGTATGCATTTTACATTTTAAATATTAAATACTGAATAAATGGACGTAAATATATAAATATGTTTACAAGTTAGGAACAGGCTTTAAAGTTAGTCAAGCATGAATTAATAAATTGGTGTTTGAGGATATGAGAAGCTAGGAACATTGCAATATTTCTTAAACAAAGGAAGAATGTAACGACTAAAGTGCCGACAGGCGACAAGGAGATTGTGTTTGTGTATGACCCCCTCACCAGTGGGGAGGTCGGAACATTTAAAAGGAAATGACCGTCCTGATTGAGAATCCGATAGGATTGTCAGAACAAATTAATTTATTTTTGAGGCCCGGTCTGTATATGTGGGCTGAGTTAATGTCTATTTTTGAATATACTGTTTACTGGGGGAGAAAGGAGACTTATATGGGGATACTGGATAGGGAAAGTGTTAATTGAGATTTTAAAAAAAAACTAGAAGCAGCGCCGGTATTGAGCTTGCCGGACAATTTGGCATGAGAGGGGGATGGTTAGGGGTGAGGACAAATATCCCCTTCAGAACCCTAACTGGGACCACCACAATGTAGAAGGGTGGAATAATATGTCAGACTTGCGAAATTTGATAATCCAAGGGATACAAACTTGCATCCCCAAACAGCAAAATTTAGCCAAGGTTTTCGACCTGAGGCAGGGAAAGGACGAGTCTCCCTGTGCGTTCTTACACAGATTAAGGGAGTCAGTTAGGAAATGTTCGGGTATAGACCCAGATGGGGAAATAGGATGAGGGATGGTAAAGGTTCACTTCGTGACAAAGGCATGGCCTGATATCCAGAAGAAGTTACAGAAGATAGAGGACGGGAGCGGTAGAAATGAGTCGGAGTTGTTACAGGAGGTTCAGAAGGTATTTGTATAGAGAGACATAGTGGCGGAGGAACGGAAGGCTAAGATAATGATAGAAGGGAGGACTGTGAGTCCCCTGGGAGGATGAATGAAGGACACAAGGATGTCGTGGAAGTGATAGAGGAAGTTGGCAGAAGGGTGGTGAAGAGAAGTGGAATGTCCAGGGTAAGGGCTATGGACAATGGAGGCCGAAACCCGCAGGATGTTATCACTGTGGGAAACTAGGTCATTTCAAACGAGAATGCCCGGAGTTACGGAGAGAGAGAGAGGGCATCTACGGGATGGAATGTGAATAGGGAAAGGAGTCGGATAAATAAGGCGGATATCTAAATCTGAATATTTATGTATGTGAGAAAGAGATGGGCCGGCCCCGATAGGATCTCTGTGTGTAAATTTGATTGTGAAAAATAAAGTAGTCTCTGTGGATGTGAGAATTTCTGTTTGTGTATGGATCTTTTTGTGTGAAATTCTCTGCGAAAATCTGTGTGGAAAAGTGCAAGTAAGAAATGCTGCAAGCTTTATCATGGTGTCTGTGAGAAAGAATCTGGCAGAAGGCTTCTCAGCTAACAAGCAGTTTAACACTTTGTGCTCTGGCTTGCATTCATCTGTTTGTTAATGGTTTTATGTTTAAAACTTGTTGTTTGTCATTTGATTCAGTGTGCTATTTTTGATTGTAATTTTATGAATGCTTAACGTTATTTTCTTTCATGATATAATTTTATTAGAAGTTAAGGAGGGAAAGGAGGACCATTCATGAGATTGAGGGCGAGGTAGTAATAAGTTAGAACAATTCCAAATTCACATAAGGGGTGGTATCCACCTTCAGGAAAATGAGGCAGGGGAGCAGAGGCTCCGGGGCGGGGGGGGGGGGGGGGGGCAAATGTGCCCAGTTACACAGAGAGATAGGCTGCCGGTGAGGCAGGGGGGAACAGAAACTCTGAAGGCAGATGCCAATTAATATGGCTAACTTGAGAGTGAGTTTCAGGACGTTGAGACAGTAAGTAGACTGTATTGCGGTGAGACTGTTCATGGGGACTATACGGCGCGTAGGGCTGCATTGAACAACTGTACGGGGGTGGGGACAGCGATAGGTAGGGAGCGGGAGCTCCGGTGGCCGATGCGCCCATACACAGGGAAAACATTAGATTTGACGACTGCGATGCGCTTGAAAGAATCAAAATGTTACTGACAACCGACCCTGAACAGTTCCCTATGTAGAGCAGTGACCTCCGGGGAAGTGGGGGAAGATCTGCCACATGGGGACTGCCCAGGCAGCAGTACTGGAGACTGGGAGTGGAGATAGTTGGAGAAAAGAGTTAGCACTTGAAGACCTGGTGGTCGAGGGGAGGTCGCTATGAGCTCCGACGCGCAGACACAGGAGACAGTGACAGGCAGACATAGACAGAGAGACCAACACCGTATGAGAGAGAGAGAGAGAGAGAGAGAGAGAGAGAGCGATCGGCTGTGTGAGAGGACCTGCAGAGAGAGAACAGAAGCTATTACATTTTGTTGTGTTTCTGGCTGAAAGTCATCTGTTCGTTAGTGCATGAATGTTTGAGTGTTTATCACCGAGAGCTTGAGTCACGAGATATGTGTATATGTAAATATGTTGAGACCCTGGGCTTCGCTGTTTCTCGTTTACTCCACCAGGGACTCCTGACTCAGACTCCACCTCTGGATTTCGCTGTGCACATTATTGAACCCGGTGAAGGGGTTTTGATCAAACATTGGCAACAGCAAACTCTCGAACTTGTGTGGGACGGCCCGTTCCTAGTACTCCTCACCACTGAACGGCGGAGAAAGGCTGGCAAAGGGCCGATACCCTCTCCAGTTAAGAAAGGAGTCTGGACAGCCGAATCAACACGTGACCTACTGAAACTCAGACTGCACAGACTTTGAGTAACTGATTATACAGTGGCGACGCGAGCGCAGGGATTATTTCTGTAGAATTGTATGTTAAATTGTTTTGTGCTCCATTATGATGTTTCAGAGTTATGGTGCTAGACTGGGATTTGGGCAAATGTCTTTTTCTTATGTGGATGTATCATTGGTTGTTCCTGAGTCTAAAAATCCACAAGTGATAGAAGCTGATGCATGCAACTCAGTTGGTTGTTTGTCTGTAGATTTACAGAGACTATACCTCGGTACAAAGATACATTTTATTGACATGTTTGGGACTGGTAATGGGTATGAAGGTCTTGTCACGATACACAGGTCCCCCTTCCGTCCAGCTCGCAGTTGTCCCGATAGACAGTGTCACCCAATATACCTGATAATCAAGGAGACCTCATCGGACCAGTTTGGGGTGAGGTGAAGATAAACAAAAACATGGACAATTTGTTGGCTGCTGTTTTCGAGTTGATGTAGGGCAGAAAGAACTTGGGAACCCACTGGAAAGTTACAGAGGTAAAGGACCTGAGACGGACTTTCGCAATAGAAACGGAATATGGGGATACAAATGCCTGGGTAGAATGGGTAAAGTCTGAACAGACGCAATTGCTATGCATGTGCCTCCGGCAGGCCGTTGGCTCAAGTGGCCTCCTTTCCGCTCGGGTGGGAGCAGGACATGCAGGGCATGGAATGTATGATAGCCCTGTATCAGGAAGAGACTGCATGGAGTGATGGGAATTGTACCTCCCTATCTCGGATATTCCCTCCTTTGAAAGCGAAAGAGGTACGTGCTCCCCCGAACATTTTCAGGATTTGGGGGAGCTGACATTGTGTACAGAGATTAACAATGTCACCGCAACAAAGGAAGGAGGGAACTATTCAGCACTACAGGTTCCGCGAGCGGATCTGTGGTGGTACTGTGGAGGGAAACTGTTGAGACCCACCCTGCCCCCAGATTGGGAAGGGATATGTGCAATTGTACAATTGGCAATTCCATTTACCCTGGCATTTGAGAAGGAAGACATAGTAGGGGAACAGGAAAGACATAAGAGCCAAGGGTGGTTTATTAACTTTACCAGAGACGCAGTCAAGGGGCTGGCGGAGCAACTGGACGCCACCAGTCGGATGGAGTGGGAGAATAGGCTAGCCTTGGATAGCAGAAAATTCGGGTGTAAATACTGATTGGACTGGCTGGAGCTGTGGTTCGGGAAATGGAAAGGGGTGATGGTCTCAGTTATAGTTTCGTTCCTGGTGGTAACAGGGGTCTTAGTCGTTCTGGCCTGTTGAATAATTCCCTGTGTGTGGGGTTTAATCACCCGCCTTATTGAGACGGCCCTGATGAAGGGCGACCCGCGTACAGTGGTGGGCAGTCACCTCCAGACCGTTGCGGACGACCCTGAGGCTGATTGGGATAGACAGGCCATGAGTATGCTGCAGAAATTACAGACCGTATAAAAAGACAGGGGGGATTGATATGGGTGATGTAATTTCTGCAGTTTAACTAAGGGTTAATAAGTAAGGGCGAACTGTGCGACTGAATGTAAGTTAGCCTGGAAACAGGGAGAAACTGTTATGTCAAAAACATGGCGGTTTGTAACCTTGAATGAAACTGACGTAAGCTGTTAATTAAAACTAGGCTGCTATGAAGCTAGGTAACCTTGGCAATAATACAATAGAAGCTCTTAAAATATTAGAAACATACAGATAACCAAGGCCTGGGATAGAGAAGTGTGAAATGTGTTAACCAATGGAATTGTAAAATAATATTTAATCAAAGAATTGGCAGAGAAAAGCGTGAAATGTTTTAACCAATGGAATTGTCATTAATGTTTTTACATGTAAAAATAATGTATGAATATTAGTGCTGTAAAATCTTCCGTCGCAATTCTTCCGAAGCTCCTTTTTTTTTGGAAGCCGCCCAAACTTGCAAGTTTTAAATAAACATCCGTTGCTCATTCGTGTGTCTCGCAGCATTTCGATTTGCTACGGGAAAAGCGGTAGCCGGTGGGGATGAGGGCTGGTGCTGACAGCTTGGAGTTCGCCTCCTAGGACGGGACCTTGTGGACAGTCTCCCTTGAAGTCAAGGGTTAAAGGACAGTCCGCGGTCGGCAGAGTGTGGAGGCAGAACTCGGTTGATCTGAACCATAGCCCTAGTGTAGAGTAGTTAGCCGAGTGTCAGGGACTATTCTCCGGAGATTTAGAATACCTAGACAGAATTCACTTATAACACTGTGGGCCTGAAGTCGCATGCAGAGCCAGACCACGTCAGTCATAACAATCGTGCTGTGGGATTGCAGTGACATGTATACGCACAGCAGGTTAATAATAACCAGATTGCTGTATATCTAGTCATCTTTGGAGGCAGAGCAGAGAAGTGAAACCAAGGTACTGTGGGGCTGGAGTTTAATGCGAGATAGCACAAGTAAATGATAACCACAGTACATTTGACCAGGAGTCATATGAAGAGACCCAGCATGTCAGTGGCAACGATATTACGGAGGTTCTGGTGTCACTTGTAGATAGAGAAAGGCCAGTGCTTAACAAAATGTTTTGTGTCTGAAGTGACGTGTAGAGCCAGATAGGTCACTGATAATCACATGTCGATTAAAAGCAGATTAGGCACTACCACAGTGCTGTTGGTCAAGAGTCACATGCAGTTGTAGAACAGGTGAGTGCTAACCGCAGAGCTGGAGGTCTTCAGTCATCAGGACAGACAGAGCATGTCAGGTTAACCACAGAGCTGTGCGTCTAGAGTCATAGCTGGATACAGAGCAAGTCATGGGAAATACAATGAAGGTACTTGGCGAGACATTGGCAACAATAGTTTAGTGGTTGACTGAAAAACAAGGAAAGCAATGTAAGGGACACTTGGATAACGAGTGAGATTCTGAATTCAGTCAAGGGGGAGGGGGGAAAAAACCATACGGAAGTTTTAGGAAGCATAACTTGGAAAAGGTTGATGAAGAATTTAAGGAAGTCGGGAAGGTACTAAAGCAGGGGTTTAGAGGAGCCAGAAAGGGCTATGAAATGCCCTAGGCAAGCAGAGTAAAGGCAAGTTCCAAGCCATTACATGCTAACATTAAAACCAGGAGTATAACGAGGAAGGAAATGGACAAACAAGAATAATGGGGGGAACATGTGTTTGGATGCAGAGGATGTGGATGAGATACTGATGAATGCTTTGCAACGGCATTCACCCATTAAAAGGACATGGAGGAGAATGAAATATGTGCAGAGTATACAGATATGCCAGGGCACAGTGTGATCAAGAAAGATGTGGCTTTGAATCTCTTGAGAAACATTAAGACAGGTAAGTTGCCAGAGCTTGAATGTATCTACCACAGTTATTTGAGAGAGGGAAGAGAAAGGTAAGGTTGTTTTCTCCTCCCCTTATTTAAACGCGGGCTCCGAGTTTTAGGCCTCAGTCTCTCGGAAGACTTCGCGACGGCTGGTGGGTAAGTTTGGTCGTTTATTTAATAGTTAAAAATTTAAAGTTTACCTTTAAAAAAGCGGTAGCAGACCCGGAAGGCGCGCTAGGTTACCTGGGTAAGGTTGTTTTCTCCTCCCCTTATTTAAACGCGGGCTCCGAGTTTTAGGCCTCAGTCTCTCGGAAGACTTCGCGACGGCTGGTGGGTAAGTTTGGTCGTTTATTTAATAGTTAAAAATTTAAAGTTTACCTTTAAAAAAGCGGTAGCAGACCCGGAAGGCGCGCTAGGTTACCTGGGTAAGGTTGTTTTCTCCTCCCCTTATTTAAACGCGGGCTCCGAGTTTTAGGCCTCAGTCTCTCGGAAGACTTCGCGACGGCTGGTGGGTAAGTTTGGTCGTTTATTTAATAGTTAAAAATTGAAAGTTTACCTTTAAAAAAGCGGTAGCAGACCCGGAAGGCGCGCTAGGTTACCTGGGTAAGGTTGTTTTCTCCTCCCCTTATTTAAACGCGGGCTCCGAGTTTTAGGCCTCAGTCTCTCGGAAGACTTCGCGACGGCTGGTGGGTAAGTTTGGTCGTTTATTTAATAGTTAAAAATTTAAAGTTTACCTTTAAAAAAGCGGTAGCAGACCCGGAAGGCGCGCTAGGTTACCTGGGTAAGGTTGTTTTCTCCTCCCCTTATTTAAACGCGGGCTCCGAGTTTTAGGCCTCAGTCTCTCGGAAGACTTCGCGACGGCTGGTGGGTAAGTTTGGTCGTTTATTTAATAGTTAAAAATTGAAAGTTTACCTTTAAAAAAGCGGTAGCAGACCCGGAAGGCGCGCTAGGTTACCTGGGTAAGGTTGTTTTCTCCTCCCCTTATTTAAACGCGGGCTCCGAGTTTTAGGCCTCAGTCTCTCGGAAGACTTCGCGACGGCTGGTGGGTAAGTTTGGTCGTTTATTTAATAGTTAAAAATTTAAAGTTTACCTTTAAAAAAGCGGTAGCAGACCCGGAAGGCGCGCTAGGTTACCTGGGTAAGGTTGTTTTCTCCTCCCCTTATTTAAACGCGGGCTCCGAGTTTTAGGCCTCAGTCTCTCGGAAGACTTCGCGACGGCTGGTGGGTAAGTTTGGTCGTTTATTTAATAGTTAAAAATTTAAAGTTTACCTTTAAAAAAGCGGTAGCAGACCCGGAAGGCGCGCTAGGTTACCTGGGTAAGGTTGTTTTCTCCTCCCCTTATTTAAACGCGGGCTCCGAGTTTTAGGCCTCAGTCTCTCGGAAGACTTCGCGACGGCTGGTGGGTAAGTTTGGTCGTTTATTTAATAGTTAAAAATTTAAAGTTTACCTTTAAAAAAGCGGTAGCAGACCCGGAAGGCGCGCTAGGTTACCTGGGTAAGGTTGTTTTCTCCTCCCCTTATTTAAACGCGGGCTCCGAGTTTTAGGCCTCAGTCTCTCGGAAGACTTCGCGACGGCTGGTGGGTAAGTTTGGTCGTTTATTTAATAGTTAAAAATTTAAAGTTTACCTTTAAAAAAGCGGTAGCAGACCCGGAAGGCGCGCTAGGTTACCTGGGTAAGGTTGTTTTCTCCTCCCCTTATTTAAACGCGGGCTCCGAGTTTTAGGCCTCAGTCTCTCGGAAGACTTCGCGACGGCTGGTGGGTAAGTTTGGTCGTTTATTTAATAGTTAAAAATTTAAAGTTTACCTTTAAAAAAGCGGTAGCAGACCCGGAAGGCGCGCTAGGTTACCTGGGTAAGGTTGTTTTCTCCTCCCCTTATTTAAACGCGGGCTCCGAGTTTTAGGCCTCAGTCTCTCGGAAGACTTCGCGACGGCTGGTGGGTAAGTTTGGTCGTTTATTTAATAGTTAAAAATTTAAAGTTTACCTTTAAAAAAGCGGTAGCAGACCCGGAAGGCGCGCTAGGTTACCTGGGTAAGGTTGTTTTCTCCTCCCCTTATTTAAACGCGTAGGCGAGTCACCCGAGGCACTACACGGGTAGTGCCTCCCACCCTTCCACCTCCTCTAACCTAATAATAAGACCAATTGTGACTAGCGGGTAAGTGCTGCATTTTCCTTGTTTGTTTCTTTAGATTTAGTTGGTTTTTGTTGTTTTTTTTTTAAGGAAAGCTTACTTTTAGAGGGATGGCAGTGCAGAGAGGGCAATGTTCCTCTTGCAACATGTATGAGGTGAGGGAAGCCATTAGCGTCCCTGCTGAGTACACTTGCAAGAAGTGCACCCATCTCCAGCTCCTCCAAACCCTTGTTAGGAAACTGGAGCTGGAGTTGGATGAACTGCGGATCATTCGGGAGGCAGAGGAGGTCATAGATCGGAGCTTTAGGCAAGTAGTTACTCCGAAAGTTCAAGATAGATGGGTGACAGTGAGGGGAGTGGGAGGAGGAAGCCAGTGCAGGGACCCCCTGCGGTCATTCCCCTCAAGAACAAGTATACCGTTTTGGATACTTGTGGGGGGAATGACTTACCAGGGGCAAGCAACGAGGTTCAGGCCTCTGGCACGGAGCCTGGCCCCGTTGCTCAGAAGGGTAGGGTGGAGAAAAGTAGAGCAATAGTTCTTGGGGACTCGATAGTGAGGGGTACAGACAGACGGTTTTGTGGGGGCGACAGGGACTCACGTTTGGTATGTTGCCTCCCAGGTGCAAGGGTACGTGATGTCGCTGATCGTGTTTTCCGGGTCCTTAAGGGGGAGGGGGAGCAGCCCCAGATCGTGGTCCACGTTGGCACCAACGATATAGGTAGGAAGAAGGGTGAGGATGTCAGACAGGCTTTCAGGGAGCTAGGTTGGAAGCTCCGAGTTAGAACAAACAGAGTTGTAGTCTCTGGTTTGTTACCCGTGCCACGTGATAGAGAGTCGAGGAATAGGGAGAGAGAGCAGTTAAATGCGTGGCTACAGGGATGGTGCAGGAGGGAGGGATTCCGGTTTCTGGACAACTGGGGTCCTTTCTGTGGAAGGTGGGACCTCTATAAAAAGGATGGGCTACACCTGAACCTGAGGGGCACCAGTATCCTTGGGGGGAGGTTTGCTAGTGCTCTTTGGGAGGGTTTAAACTAACTCTGCGGGGGCATGGGAACCAGGACTGTAGCTTTAGGGTACAGGACCTTGAGTGTAGGGAGGTTAGGAATAATGCAGCGATCTCTAAGGAGGGTGCCTGTAACCAGAAAGGTGGATTGAAGTGTGTATACTTCAATGCCAGAAGTATAAGGAATAAGGTAGGTGAACTTGCAGCGTGGGTTGGTACCTGGGACTTCGATGTTGTGGCCATTACAGAGACGTGGGTAGAACAGGGACAAGAACGGCTGTTGCACCTTCCAGGGTTCAAATGTTTTAGTAGGATCAGACATGGGGGTAAAAAAGGGGGAGGCGTGCCATTACTTGTCAAAGACAGTATCACAGCAGTGGAATGGACGATGGAAGAGGACTTGCCATCTGAGGTAGTTTGGGCTGAGGTTAGAAATAGGAAAGGTGAGGTCACCCTGTTAGGTGTTTTCTACAGGCCTCCTAATAGTCCTAGAGAAGTAGAGGATAATATTGCGAGGATGATTCAGGAAAAGAGTGAAGGTAGCAGGGTGGTTGTTATGGGGGACTTTAACTTCCCAGATATTGACTGGGAGAGCTATAGCTCGAGTTCATTAGATGGGTCGGTGTTTGTACAATGTGTGCAGGAGGGTTTCCTGACACAATATGTCGACAGGCCAACAAGAGGGGAGGCTATATTGGATTTGGTTCTAGGTAATGAACCAGGCCAGGTGTTAGACTTGGAGGTAGGTGAGCACTTCGGGGACAGTGACCACAACTCGGTGACTTTTACTTTAGTGATGGAGAGGGATAACCGTGCGGCGCAGGGCAAGAGCTATAGCTGGGGGCAGGGAAATTATGATGCAGTGAGGCATGACTTAGGATGTGTGGATTGGAAAAACAGGCTTCAAGAGAAGAACACTAATGAGATGTGGGGATTGTTCAAGGAGCAGCTACTGCGTGTCCTCGATAGGTATGTACCAGTCAGGCATGGTGTAAAGGGCCTTGTGAGGCAGCCGTGGTTTAGTAAGGAATTGGAGTCCCTTGTGAAAGGGAAGAAGGCGGCATATGTAAAGATGAGGCGTGAAGGTTCAGTAGGGGCGATTGAGAGTTATAAGGTAGCCAGGAAGGAGCTAAAGAGGGAGCTAAGAGAAGCGAGAAGGGGACATGAAAAGTCTTTAGCTGGTAGGATTAGGGAAAACCCAAAGGCTTTCTATAGGTATGTCAAGAATAAAAGGATGACTAGGGTAGGTATCGGTCCAGTCAAGGATAGTAGTGGGAAGTTGTGTGTGGAGGCGGAGGAGATTGGAGAGACATTAAATCAGTACTTTTCATCAGTATTCACTCAGGAACAGGACACTGTTGCTGATGTGAATATGGAATCACAAATAATTAGAATGGATGCCCTGGAAATATGCAGGGAAGAGGTTTTGGGAATATTGGAAAGGATGAATATAGATAAGTCTCCTGGGCCTGATGGCATTTACCCCAGGATCCTATGGGAAGCTAGGGAGGAGATAGCAGAGCCATTGGCCTGGATTTTTATGTCGTCATTGTCAACGGGAATAGTACCAGAGGACTGGAGGATAGCGAATGTGGTCCCATTGTTCAAGAAAGGGAGTAGGGATAGCCCTAGTATCTATAGGCCAGTGAGTCTGACTTCAGTGGTGGGCAAAGTCTTAGAGAGAATGGTAAGGGATAAGATTTATGAACATCTGGGTAGGAATAACGTGATCAGGGATAGCCAGCATGGTTTTGTGTAGGGCAGGTCGTGCCTCACAAACCTTATTGAGTTCTTTGAGAAGGTGACTAAGGAAGTGGATGAGGGTAAAGCAGTGTATATGGATGTTGTGTATATGGATTTTAGTAAGGCGTTCGATAAGGTTCCCCATGGTAGGCTAATGCTAAAACTACGGAGGTATGGCATTGAGGATACATTAGAGGTTTGGATTAGGAATTGGCTGGCTGGAAGGAGACAGAGGGTAGTAGTTGATGGATTATGTTCATCTTGGAGCGCAGTTACGAGCGGTGTACCACAAGGATCTGTTTTGGGACCATTGCTTTTTGTTATCTTTATAAATGATCTAGAAGAAGGACTTGAAAGCTGGGTAAGCAAGTTTGCGGATGACACGAAAGTCGGTGGAGTTGTGGATAGTGAGGAAGGAAGTGGTAGGTTACAGCGGGATATAGATAAGTTGCAGAGCTGGGCGGAAATGTGGCAAATGGAATTCAATGTAGCTAAGTGCGAAGTCGTTCACTTTGGCAGGAATAACAAGATGATGGATTACTGGGCTAATGGTAGGCTACTTGGTAGTGTGGATGAGCAGAGGGATCTTGGTGTCTATGTACACAGTTATCTGAAAGTTGCCACCCAGGTAAATAGTGCTGTGAGGAAGGCATATGGTGTACTGGGCTTTATTGGCAGAGGAATTGAGTTCCGGAGTCCTGAGGTCATGTTGCAGTTGTATAAGACTCTGGTGAGGCCTCATCTGGAGTATTGTGTGCAGTTTTGGTCGCCATACTATAGGAAGGATGTGGAAGCTTTAGAACGAGTGCAGAGGAGGTTTACCAGGATGTTGCCTGGAATGGTAGGAAAATCTTATGAGGAAAGGCTGAGGCACTTGGGGCTGTTCTCATTGGAGAAGAGAAGGTTTAGGGGAGATCTGATAGAAGTGTATAAGATGATTAGGGGTTTAGATAGGGTAGATACTAAGAACCTTTTACCGCTAATGGAGTCAGGTGTTACTAGGGGACATAGCTTTAAATTAAGGGTGATAGGTGTAGGACAGATGTTAGGGGTAGATTCTTCACACAGCGGGTTGTGAGTTCATGGAATGCCCTGCCCGTATCAGTGGTGAACTCTCCTTCTTTATGGTCATTTAAGCGGGCATTGGATAGGCATTTGGAAGTTATTGGGCTAGTATAGGTTAGGTAGGATTCGGTCGGCGCAACATCGAGGGCCGAAGGGCCTGTACTGCGCTGTATCCTTTTATGTTCTATGTTCTATAAATCTTTGTTTGGGTTTGGAACAAGAGCTTTGGGTCATCGCTAACCATGCAAGAGATCACGGACGACTGGTGAATATCTGTTGTTTTTCCTGTATTCAAGAAGCGAAATAGACGTAATACAGGAAACTAGGCCAGTAAGTCTCACATCAGTGTTTGAGGAAATTTTGGAGAGAATTCTTTGCAATATGCTTTACACACAATTGGAAAAGAATGGCCTAATTAGGGGCAGTCAACATGCATTCGTGCAGTACAAGTCATGTTTTGCTGACATAATTGACTTTTTGAGGAGATCAGAAAGCTGATCCATCAAGGTAGAGCAGAGTATTTTGCTTCAGTGGATTTTAGTAAGTGTTTTGAAAAGATACCACCTGGTGGGCTCATCCAGAATCTTAGGATGCGTGGGATCCATGGTGATTTTGCCGCATGGAAATACAATTGGGTTATCCAAGTAAGGAAGAGGATGACTGTAGAAGGGTAGTTGATTTCCGAAGGGCCGTGACCAATGGTTGTCTCCAAAGGTTCTTATTGGGAACTCTACGAACTCTGATGTATCTAAATGATTTAGTTTGAGATGCGGATTGAGAGCCATAGTATTTCACTGGTACTCACAATGCTGCGGATCCAAAGCCAGAGAATCACAGACATGTGCAGCAGGAAAACGGAACCATTTGTCCAACTACCCCATTATTTACCATTTAGCCCTTATCTCTCTCAAACTTTCCTGCTCATATGCTTATCCAGATACTTTTAAAATGTTGTAACTGTCACAGTGTTTATCACGTGCGCTGGCACCATCTACTATGTGAGAAAAGTCACCTCTCATGACCCTTTTAACAATGTTTACCTCTTACTCTTTAAAAAAAATGCTCTCTAGTTTTGGATTCCCCTACTGTCGGGGAATGGTATGAACTTTGCAACTTATCCATGCCCCTAATGTAAACTTTTCCAAGGTCACCCATTGTATCCAGAGAATAGAAACAACAGCTTGCTGAGGTTCTCCCTGAAGCTCAATCCCTCAAACCTTGGCAACTTTCTTAAAAATCCATTGTGTTACGGGCAATGTTGTAAGTCTGGAATCAAGAGCAAAAACAGCGTGCACCAGTGACAACTGCAGTGCTGTGGACTGCTGTCTCGTGGAGATAGGTATCAGGTCAGTGGGAACAACTGTGCTTTGGGCCTGCTCTCAACTATAGAGACAGGATCGGTCAATGGCGACCATAGTGCTTTGAGTCTGGTGTTACATGTAGACAAAACAAGTCATTGGTAATCACCGTGTTTTGTGTCTCGAGTCACATGAAGAAAGACAGTAGGTTATTTCAAAGCAAAATTACGTCGGCCATGCGGCACATATTGAGACAGAATAGATCAATAGAACACCCAATGCTGTGTGCCTGTCGTTACAGAGCAGGTCATTCATAACAGTACTGTGAGTCTGTAGTCACTTGTTAGAGAAGCGCAGGTTGGAGTAAACACATTGCTGCGGGCCTGATTCGAATGCAGATGCAGAGCAGGTAACCGGTAGCCACAGTGCTGTGTGTTGGGACTCGGACGTAGAGAGGGAGCAGGTCAGTGGAAACTACAGGCCCGTGGGTCTGGAGTCACATGTAGACACAACAAGTTTATAATATATACACTGTTGTTCTTCTGGAGTCGCATGTAGAGACAGAAACGATTAGTGTTGCCCACGGTGGTGTGGGTTTTGAGTTATAAGCAGAGATAATCCAGATTGTGGTAAACACAATGCAGTTGACCTGGAGTTATATAGAGCAGTTCAGTGGGAGGTATTGTTTACGGGTCTGGAGTCGAATGAAGAGACAGTGTCAATGAGAATATTTCCAGTGCTGGTGTTCTGGTCGAGGTAGAGTAGATGAGTGTGAAACAGAGTGCTGTGAATCTGGATTCACATACATAGCCTCAGCAGATCAGTGATAACCACAATGTTTTTAGTCTGAAGTCAAACGCAGAGAGAGAGAGAGAGCAGATCAGGTGAAAATATTGCGCTGGTGTTCTGCAAAGAGATGCAGAAATGGAGGAAATCAGTGGTAGCCATAGTGCCGTGCGTCTTGAATCATAGATCATAGAAATGTACCGCACAGAAACAGAATCTTTGGTCCAACTCAACCATTCCGACCAGACATGATGAATTAATCTAAGCCCATTTGCCAAACTTTCAGCCATATCACTCTGAAGATTTCCTTTTTGCACACTCATCCAGACACCTTTTAAATGTTGCAATTGCAGCAATCTCTATCATTTCCGTCAGCAATTCATTCCATGCTCAAACCACGCTATGAGTGGAAAATGTTTCCTCGTCCAGTTTTGGACTCACCGAATCGGGGGCAAGATTATGGACTTTTCACTCTATCCATGCCCGTCATAATTTCATAATCTTCGATAAGGTTCCTCCTAAGCCTCTGATGCTGCAGAGAAAAACACAACAGAGCCCATCCATAAAGCTAAATAACCCCATTCTTGGCAATATCCAAAGATCACGGTGTCTCAGTGGTTAGCATTGCCCTATCACAATGCCAGGGACCAATGTTTGATTACAGTTTTAGGCGACTTTCCGTGTAGAGTTTGCGCATTCTTCTCGCCTCTGCCTGGGTTACCTCAAGCTGCTCCCGTTTCCTCGCACCATCCGAAGATGTGCAGATTAGGTGAATTGGACATGATAAGTTGTCCGTAATGTTCAGGGATATGTTGGTTAGGTTCATTCGTTTATGGAAATGTGGTATTAATAGGGGAGGGGAATGCGTCTTGCTGGCTTACTCTTCAGAGGCTCGGTCTTGTTGAACCAAGGAGCAAGTTTCCTCAATGTAGGGATTACATGGATCTATGATGTTGTGAATCTGGCATAAGACGCAGTGCAGGCCATGAGTAACAACAGTGCAGTGGATAGCAGTCACGTGTAGAGACTGAGGAGGTGAGTAGTAACCAAGGTGCTGTGAAGCTGGATTCAATAGTAGAGACAGACCAAGTCATTGGTAATTAAAATGCAGTGTATCTTGAGGCAGACATGGAGACAGAGCACATCAGTGGTAACCAAAGTTCTGTGCATCTCAGGTCACATGATGAGCCAGAACAGATCTTTTGGAAGCATAGCTTTGTGTCACATATTGCGTTATAGTAATTCAATGGTATGCAGAGGGTTGCAGACGTGTACTCACATGGAGCTGAAGAGCATATCTGTGGTATACTCAGTGGTTGTGTCTGGAGTCACAAGCAAAGACCGAGCAGTCCATTGTAAACTGGGCGAGGATTCTGAAATAAGTCCACAGCAGGCCAGGAGTACGCACAGTGCCTTGAGTCAGGCATAACTTGTGGAGACAGTGTAGGTGGGTAGCTACCACTATATATATATACACACACATACATACATATACACACACACACACAGGTATTCGGGGGATCATTGAATATTTCCACAATGATCATCAGTTGATCTCCATGCTCCAACAACTCCTTTGAGAATGTCACTCAGTTCACACGACTCCATCTGACTCAATGCCATTCCTCCATTCCCATCTATATCCCTTAAGTACTTAAGCCTGGACTCTGGAGTAAGCTTGGCAAGTTTTGTTTGTTCCCATCATCAAATATTCCAAATGATATTTTACAAATGGAGCAGCCACTCGCTTGCTAACCACGGGTAGGAGATCGATACCACTGATTGGGGAAGGGAGTGAATGAAAGTAAACATGAGTGGAAGTCGATATTTTGCATAAAATGTTCAAGGCTGCTGAAAGACTATTGTGTTCAACATGAGAAATGGAGTATGACGGCATACTCATCGTAGTACAGCTACGATTTCACAACACCCTGCATGCACCCCATTTCTCGACTGTGAGCAGATCTGAGAAACATATCTTAAAAAGGTTTAATTTGCCTTGGATCAAGTAAAATATGGGCTTACATGAATGAAGCATGGACTTTGTGGGTTACGTTTTGAGGAGATCAGTATTTTCTGGAATTTTGAAGCTGAAGCGGTGACCTGATTGATGTCGTCAATATATGATCAGTAAAAGGCAGTGAATATAAAAACATTATGATATAGATCCATCGAGTCCGTGCAGACCCCCTGAAGAGCTTCACGACCAGATGAAATTCTCATCCATTTAGCCTTGATTCACCACAGCTAATTTAACGAAGCTGCAAAATTTTTGGAATGTGCGAGAAAACTATAGAAGTCAGAGGAAACCCAACAGAGATGAGGTGAATGTACAAACTCTGCACAGCCAGTGTGCAATTGTGGAACAGAGCCTCGGTCCTGGTGCTGTGAGTCAACAGGTGTTGATCATCAGATTTCTCTCTGAAATCTCTCCTGTACATATGAACGTGAGTTTAAATTTGCCTTTTGATAAGTGGTGTGTTTTTGGGATGTTGCGGAAGTTGGAACAGCTCCCCTGTTAACTTGCAATAGAGACGGTTGGGTTTTCAACGACATGAAGTTATTCAAACTTCTGTTTTCATTCTGTTCATGTTTCATACGTCATGTTCAAAACATACTGTTTGACCAGCTACACCACTCCTGGCATTTCCACTGTCCATCCGCCTTAGAAAGATTGTGCTGCTCTGGTGTGTCATCTTAAAATATTTGGAGGGCGTCTGGCCTTCTCCATAACAGATGCCAACCTGATTGGAACTGTCCCATACTTCTTTCTCATCCAAGACAAACCCGGGACAGACATGCTGCATCTGGTGTCTGACATGCTTCTCTAAAGTTTAACCTCGGTCTCAGAGAGATGTTAGCCAATATGACAGTCTCCAAACCTCCAAGAGAGACTAATCCCAATTCAGGCATTCCAGAAAAGGTTCAGGTGCCGTTACCACTGACATATGTCAATCTTCCCGCCAATGCCACTCCCCCAGGTTTCAGGACATAAACAAACTGCATTGCTTGATCACCTGCGTCTAAATTCACAGACGTTTCATGGTATAGATCTGGCGATACAGGTGGCGAATGGGCATACAATCTATTTTGGCTGAATATTTCGGTCCGATTAGGGGGTAATGAAAGGCGATATATGCCATTTTGGAAGGACTGTCTCTCAGTTGCCCACACTGAATAGGGGGACCTTACATTTAATATGCGGCACTGACATGGAACTTCCGGACCCCACACTGAATACACGGATTCCACACAAAAATTAAAAACCTCATATTGAAAACAGCGACACCACATTCTTGTTGAATGTTATGTTTTCCAAATTTACTGCCATTAATATATGACCGACCTGCCTAAATTTGCTACTAAAGTTGTAACCTCACATGTATCCACAATATATAGAATCTGCCATCGACTTGCACACTCCCTGTCAGTGTCCGTGCATGCATGCACCTGTATGTGTATGTGTGTGTGTGTGTGTGTGTGCCTGTGTGTGTTGGTGATTCACCATATGTGTTAGTCTATATGTTAATATGTATGCCTCTGTTTAAGTATATGCGTGTGCTGTTTAAGTTTTTATATTTTGATGTTTCTGGCAAGTGTTGTTTAACATGTGTGTTTATGTGTGCGTGCGTGTGTGTGTGTGCGTGGAGCGGGATGTGTTTATGTGTGTGTGTATCAGTCTCCCTTCCTTATCTACTTGTCCACTGCTATGATTCCATGCATCTGTTTTTATCTGTGTTGTTATGTGATTCTATACGTGTGTGTCTATCTTGTTTACTCATGCATGTACAAATGATTGTGTTGTATTGTGCACCTCTGTTCAATGGGGTCTCTGCAAAACAGTCATAGCGGTAGAGTTTACAGAACGGAGACAGGACTTGCAACCTGGTCCTTGCAAATTAAAACATCCAACTGCGCTGAGCCCAATTCCTTCCAACTGGTCCATTCACTCCAATTTCTTATGCAGGTATTTGTCCAAATGCATATACATGTTGTTAACGTACCCACCTCAACCACTTCCACTGACAGCTCACTTCATATGCGTACAATCCTCTGCCTAAAAAGCAGACCTCCTCAGTTTCCCTTTTTACGTTTTCCGCTCGAACGTTAAGCTGGTTCCCTCCATTCCTCGATTCGCAAAGCCTGGGAAAAATACTGACTTAATTCCCGCTATTCATGCTTCTCGTGGTCTTCGAGATAACTCCTCAGTGTACTACACTCTCATGAAAAAGCCATGGTTAGACCAAACTCTCCAAAAAAACTCAGGCGATTGAGTTTTGGTAAACATTCGTAAAAGTTTATTCTGCATTTTTTCCAGCTTAATACCATCCTTCCGATAACAAAGCGGCCAAAACTGAAAACAAATCTTCAACTGCCGCCTCGCCAACATCCTGTACAACTGCAACATAGCTTTCCAACTTCAATACTCAATACCTTGACTGATGAAACCCAGTGTGCTGAAATTCTTCTTCCCTGCCCTGTCCACCTCTAACTTCACTTCAGATCAACTTGTGACTTAACTCCAAGTTCACTCTGTTGCACTGCACTCCTTAAAGTCAGACCATTCACCATAAAACTCTGTGCTTTGTTTAATTCAAAATGCAAAACCTCACCCTTATCTGTATTCACCTCTGTTTGCCATTTCTCGGCCCACCTCCGTGCTGATCAAGGTCCTGCTGCAAATTCTGATAAAGTCCTCACGGACCACGATGTATCCATTTTTTTATTGGCATGAGCGAACTACTACATATGCCGTGTACATTTTCATCCGAATCAATGATGGAGTTTTAAAAAGAGGTAATGTGCAAGAAAAGTCATCTCAACTTCTGAAAAAAATGGGATCACGCAGAGGTACCTGCATATAGTCCCAGGTAAATACTCGGGGTCACGAATGATGGCCAAAATTAAGTTCTTTCCTTGTTGCAGAAGGAGCAGAAACATTTCTCCTCATGGGCACATTCGACTCTAAGGGATGCCATTCCAATCACAATTCTTCTTAAATCAGGTGTGTGTGTGTGTGTGTGTGTGTGTGTGTGTGTGTGCATGTGCGTGTTTCTTTGTGCCTGTGTGTTTGTTTTTGCCTGTTTGAGAGTGTGAGTGTGTCTGTGTGTATGTTTGTGTGTGCACGGGCACGTGTGTGTCTCTCTATGTGTGTGTTTGTGTCTGTGTGCGTGTTTGTACGTGTGTATATGTCTGTTTGTGTCGTTGGAGCCGTCACTTTGTATTATGCTGTGAACTACTATCCACCTTCTCTGTCCCTCTGACTGAATCCCGAATGATTTTCGATGAAATCTCCTTCAGACTGCGCATGGTTTCCGGGGGGCACAAAGGAATCATTTAATCACCCAGGATATATTCATGCCTGTCCATGCTTCCAATCGCTCGCAGATAATCAAATATGTTGTCATGCAGATCGGGGTGAATTGAAATTTGAGAGAATGTCGGCAATTCAACAAACCTCTCAATCTGGCATCAATAAATTTGACAAATTGCAATCACAAATCGAAGCGAAATCAATGCACACAGGGAACAGTTCGCTGTCATCCTCGTACTCTCAATCCGACAGAACTGAAGGTAAACACAGCTGATCAGACCCATAAGTGCAGTTAAATATCAGAATGGACTGGGCCAACCATTCATTTGCAAATGGAAGATTCAATATCTGCTCTACACGCCAAAATTTCAAAGCTTCAATGTCTGCTCCTCGTCCTCACAATGATAAGTAACCTCATCTGTATCATGGGCGTTTAGGATTCAATTCACTGGGCAGGCTTGTCTAATGTTTTCATTTAAATAATGAAAACATGACACTGGAATTAGATTTTCAAACTGAAAATCATTCCGTTTATTGGAATTTGTCATGCCCATCAAGATTGTACATCGGAAACAGACATGGTGAGTTTTCGTTTGAATCAGAGATGGCAGTGAAAAGCTTCAGAAGTGTTTTCACACGGAAATAGGACGGAATCGGCATTTCTGCGAATCCAATCAACTGGTCTGCCTTAATCCAGGATCATTTGCTGGAACAAGATAGTTTTGAACCGGGTGACATCAGCCATCTTCGAGTTAATGTTGCGAAATCTGGCAGAATTCATCAAAATCTGATAGTTATTGAGTATCTTGCAAACAGTGACGAGGACAATAAACAGAAACCCAAATTGTAAAATCTGCCTTTATTTTCTTTAGTTTTGTTAACTTTTGCATGGTAACTGTGCAGCATCCTGTCATTTGCAGACACTAATTTTGTTTCTTCCCTTCTCCCAATTGTATTGAAGTATTGAAGATGGAATTCCAAGTCCCATCCAGTAAAATTAAACATATGGACATAATTCATCAAGCATGCAAAGAATAACAGTGACCTGAGTGCTGAGTGAATCTTGAACTCACATACATGACAGAAGAATTTTCATGACAGAATACATACTAACAGAGAGAATGATTCAGAGACAGAATGAATCTCGCGATCCGTGCATGTCCAGCAACAGAATCCCACAGTCAATACATTCATTAATCTGACAGTGAGGGATGGGGAGAATCTCTTGTTCAAATACAGAACCAGACGTTGTTTAATACTGAATAAATTCCATATTCACTGGAACGATCCAAGATCAACACAAATACGCGACAGTTAGAAGCAATGAAGAATTTGCAACAGAAACGTTATGTGTTGGATGGCAGTTATAGGAAGGTGGGAAGTCTCAGATACAGTCACATAGATGGGGTAACTCCAGGAAAGTTAAGGGAGATAGTCAGCTCGTGCAGGAGTCTTTTGTGGATATACCCATTTCCAGTAGCTATGCTACTTTGGAAAATGTAGGCGGTGATAGATTCTAACGGGAACGTAGCAGGAACAGCCAAGTTTCTGATATTGAGATAGGCTCGAATGCAACGCTGGGTACGTGGGGTTCCAAGAGATCCGTTGTGTTAGGGGATTCTCTCGTCCGAGGTAAAGACAGATGTTTCTGTGTCCAGCAGCAATAAAGCAGAACGCTGTGTTGCTTCCTTGGTGGCAGGATCAAGGATGCGTCAGAGAGGATGCAGAATGTTCTCACAGGTGAGAGGGGCCCGCAAGAGATCAATGTCCACATTGGAACCAATGACATCGGAATTTAAAAAGATTGAGATTGTGAAGGAAAATTACAGAAAGTTAGGCAGAATTTTAAGAAGGAGCTCCTTGAGAGTAGTAATATTTGGATTACTCCGGGTGCTACGAGCTGTTCAGCGCAGGAATAGGAGGATCGAATAGATGAATGCATGGCTGAGGAGCTGGTGTATGGGAGAAGGATTCGCATTTTTGGATAATTGGAATCTCTTTTGTGGTAGAAGTGACCTGTAAAAGAAAGACGGATTGTAGCTAAATTGGAAGGGGACTAATACACTTACAAGGAAATTAGCTGGAGCTGCTCGTGAGGATTTAAACTAGTAAGGTGGGGGCGTGGGTCTCAGAGAGATAGTGAGCAAAGAGATCAATCTGAGACTGGTACAATTGAGGACAGAAGTGAGGCAAACAGTTAGGGCAGGCAGGGACAATAAAGGACTAATAAATTAAAGTGCATTTATTTCAATGCAAGGGGCTGAACAGGGAATGCAGATGAAGTCACGGCATGGTTAGGGAATTGGGACTGGGATATCACAGCAACTACAGAAACATGGCTCAGGGAAGGGCAAGACTTGCAGCTTCTTGTTGCACGATGCAAGATGGATAGAAAGCGAGGCAAAAGAGGGAGTGAATGGCATTTTGGATTAGGGATAACATTGCAGCTGTGCTGAGGGAGGATATTCCCGGAAATACAACTAGGGAAGTTGTGGAACTGAGAAATTAGAAAGGGATAATAACCTTATTGGAATTGTATTATGGATCCCCTCATAGTCAGAGCGAAATTGAGAAACATACTTGTAACGAGATCTCAACGATCTGTCAGAATAATAGCGTGGTTATGGGAGGGGATTTTAACTTTCCAAGCATGGACTGGGACTGCGATAGTGTTAAGAGCTTAGATGGAGAGGAATTTGTTAAATGTGTACAAGAACATATTTTGATTCTGTATGTGGATGTACCTACGAGAGGAGGTGCAAAACTTCACCTACGTTTGGGAAATAATGCAGGGCAGCTGGCTAAGGTGTCAGCGCGTGAGCGCTTTGAGGCCAGCGACCTCAAAGATGGAAAAGAATAGACCATATCTAAAGGTTGATGTTCTAAATTGGAGAAAGGGCAATTTTGACGTTATTAGGCGAGACCTTTTGAAAGCTAACTGGGGGCAAATGTTCGCAGATAACGGGACGGCTGGAAAACGGGAAACCTTCAGAAATGAGAGAACGAGAATCCTGAGAAAGTGAACAACTGTTAGGGTTAAAGGAAAGGCTGGTAGGTATAGTGAAAACTGGATACGAAAGAAATTGTGGTTTTGATTCAGAAAAAGACTGAAGCATATGTAATTTACAGACAGTATAGATCGAGTGAATCCTTAGAAGAGTATCAACGAAGTATACTTAAGAGGGAAATCCGGAGGGCAAAAGGGTCATGAGATAGCTTTAGCAAATACAATTAAGGAGAATCCAAAGACTTTTTACAAATACATAAAGGACAAAAGAAGAAGGACGGAGGGAGTAGGGCCCCCTCAAAGATCAGCAAGGCGGCCTTTGTTGGGAGCCGCAGAAAATAGGGGAGATACTAAATGAGTATTTTGCATCAGCATTTACTGTGCGACTGTTTAAGAAGGGTAGTAAGGGCAAGCCAGGGAACTGTAGGCCAGTTAGCCCGACGATGGTGGTAGGCAATTTGTTGGAGGGAATGCTGAGGGACAGAATGGGCATGTATTTGGAAAGGCAAGAGCTGATTTGGGATAGTCAACATGGCTTTGTGCATGGGAAATCATGTCTCACAAAATTCTTTGAGCTTTTTGAGGGAGTAAAAAGAGGATTGATGAGGGCAGAGCGGTAGATGTGATCTGTATGGACTGCTGCAAGGTGTTCGACATGGTTCCCCATGGGAGACTGATTAACAAGATTAGATCTCACGGAATACAGGGAGAACGAACCACTTAGATACAGAACTGGTACAAATGTAGACGACAGAGAGTGGTGGTGGTGGAGGGTTGTTTTGAAGACAGGAGGCCCATGACCAGTGGAGTGCCACAAGTATCGGTGCTGTGTCCTTTACGTTTTGTCATTTATAAAAATGATTTGGATGAGAGCATAAGATGACACCAAAATTGTAGGATTCAACAGTATCTTGACCAGATTGGCCAGTGGGCCGAGAATTAGTACATGACGTTTAATATAGATAAATGTGGTGTGTGGCATTTTGGGAAAACAAACCTTAGCAAGGCTTAATTTTCTTAATGGTAAGGTCCTCGGGAATGTTGCTGAACAAAGAGAACTTGAAGTGCAGGTTCATAACTCCTTGAAAGTGGAGCCGCCGGTTGATAGGTTAGTGAGGAAGGCGTTTGATATGCTTTCCTTTATTGGACAGAGTACTGAGTACAGGAGTTGGGAGGTCATGTTGCGACTGGACAGGACATCGTTTTAGCCAATGTTGGAATATTGCGTGTAATTTCGATCTCCTTCCTATGGGGAAAAAATATTGTGAAACTTGAAAGGGTTCAGTCAAGATTTACAAGTATGTTGCCAGTTTTGAAGGATTTGAGCGAGAGGGATGGTCTGAACACTGTTTTCACTGTAGCGTCGGAGGCTGAGAGGTGACCTGATTAGAGGTTTACAAAATTATGAGCGGAATAGGTAGGGTAAATAGGCAAAGTCTTTTCCCTAAGGTCGGCGAGTCCAGAACTAGAGGGCATAGATTTAGGGTAAGAGGAGAAAGATATAAAATAAATGTACGGGGCAACTTTTTCACGCAGACGGTGACACATGCATGGAATGAGCTGTCAGATGAAGTGGTGGTAGCTGGTACAGTTGCAACATTTAAGAGGCATTTGGATGGGTATATGAATATGAAGTCTTTGGAGGGATATTGGCTGGTGGCTGGCAGGTGGGACTAGATTGGGTTGTGATATCTTGTCGCATGGACAGGTTGCATGGAAGTTTCTGTTTCTATGCTGCACATCGCTATGACTCCATGATTCTAAACAGTAAAGGACATTTATAACTTGGTCAAACATTTGTTGAACTTAGTCCATCAGCTTTTAACAAGTATTAAACAACATTTTGTAGAATTACTCAGACCAATGTTAACATTACCTGAAATAATGGAATTCACAATCAAAATTGAGGGCTTGCCCAATCAGTTCACAGATATTCTGTTTTAAGTGGGCAATGGACAATAATAAAGGAAGAATATAATAGAATGGTAAAGGTCGATATGTTAGAGAGTCTGAGCAGAAACTGCAGAACTTGTTGAGACGGGATGCTCGGGAGCTGCATCTGGTAATGGTGTATTTTGAACCTTTTGCTACAGAACATCAGCATGGCAACTCTAAGTTCAATAACAACAGTGCTGCATCATGTATATCTTTTTGGATTCCTATCTTGCATGACTGTCATTCACTGTCTGTTTGGCGCTTCAGCCTTACAGTGATCCCAAATGCATGGACTTAATGTGCAGAAATTGAAACTTCTCCGTCCTGTATTTTTTTCTCACCAACGTGTGCAATTGTTGATTTTCGATGTTTTCACTCACGAAAATCTGGTTCCAGGAGAGGAGAATTCTGTGCCAAATTCTCCACTCAGCACATATTTTGTATTGCGGGACATACTAAGTGAATCACGCCCTCCTCCATTCTACACAACCACCACTGCCGAACAATTCCCAAATATCCTTATTCAAGTGCACAATCAGTTTAAAGAAAGCTCCAGCTGACTGAGCATAACTTCTGTTTCTGAACATATGGGTTAGGATTTACTTCCTTGTCTCGATTTGCAATGACTGGCTCTCTTAATGAACTTCCTTCCACAGTAATCAAAGCATTTTCAAGACTCCCTTGAGGCACTGATTCCGGAGCCAGGTTTCTGGGGTCCATAAATAACTGCTGTATCATTAACATTTTTCTAAGACGACTAAGGTTTTTTTAATTCTAGTCAGAATCTGGCTCTTTTTCTGCAATTTAACTTGACATCAAATTCATCAGGTGATATCTGCTGCATGGGCACACAGATATACAGATTCAGAGTCTTTGGTCCAACTCGCCCATGCTGACCTGATATCCTGAAACAACCGAGTCCCTCCTGCTGGTAGCCAGCCCGTATGCCTCTAAATTCTTCGTATTTTTATAGCTATCTAGATGCCTTTTAAATATAGCAGTCTAGCATCCAATACTTCCTCTGGCAGCTCATGCCATACACGTACCAGCCTCTGTGGGAAAAGGTCGCCCTTTAGGTTTCTTTTATACATTTCCCCTCTCACCTTAAACCAATGCCGTCCAGTTGTGGACTCCTACACCCCGGGACAAGCATTTGTATTTTTGTCCATTCTATGCCGCCCAATATTTTATAAACCTCGATAACATCACCCCTCAGCCTCCGACGCTCCATGGAAAATAACCTTAGCCTTTTCAGCGACACCTTATAGATCAAATCCTTCAAACATGGCAACATCCTCGTAAATCGTTTTTGAACCCATTCAAATTACACAATATCATTCCAGTAAGGAGGAGTCCAGAATTGCACCCAACATTCTGACAGTGCCGGAACCAATGTCCTGCCCAGCGGTACAATACCTACGAACTGCCGCACTCAATACTCTAACCAATAAAAGAAAACATACCAAATGCCTTCTTCACTCTCCTATCTACCGGTGACTCCAGTTTCAAGGAGCTTTGAATGTACTCTCCAAAGTCTCTTCGTTCAACAACGTTCCTCAGGACCTTGCCATTAAGTACATATGTCCTGCTCTGATTTGATTTCCCAAAATGCAGCAACTCAGTTTTATTCAAATAAATGTCCATCTGCCACTCCTCAGACAATCTAAAGTATTATTCGAGCTGCCCTCGTCTAAGCAAATTTGAGAGTATTTCACTACATTTCGAACATCTGCCTTGAATGTAGTGGATATAATATTTTGGAAAGTGGTGATGGGTTATCCGCTACAGAAGCCCAGATGTCCAATCTGTTATTGGAGCTATGGTCAACATATGAAACGTTCATTTCAAAGGCCGGGCAATGATAAACACCACAATGTTGATTGTGAGAGATTCGGTAATATAAATGTCATAGAAATACAAATTAATGAGAGTGTACCGATATGGGATCTTTTATAATAGAAACAACCATGGAAATCTTATTCTTCCAGTAGTGAGATTACGTGTGCATAACCTGACATTATCGTTGAAACATACACAGCGGATGCAGTCAAAAACGCAATGAATGATAATTGAAGTGGAAACAATATTTCATAAAATGTCGAAAAGGAAAAATGCATGATCGTGTGTTGTGATAGCCATTTAGCTAACTCCTGAAAACACGGTTTGTAAATGACGTAAAGCTGACACAACAACAAGAAGGCTGGAATTGAATGTTTCTGAGATGAGCAAATCGAGGCTGCCTAATCACTTGCTTGCAAATGTGACTCTTTTTCACCTAAATCGGGAAATCTGCAGGTTTCTTTGATAAACATTTTGTTGTGTCACTCAGCTCTTTCTATCAGAGTCTGACTTCATTATCTGACCTGAAATATCCTGCAGCCATCACAGAGATGAGCTGGCTTTCCAGCTCTGAGTAATTTTGGTTCTGTCCCTTGCTCTAACTCGTCAGTCCATTGCAGACTCAAATAGCCACTAAAATGTGGCTGGGAGAATATTGAAATACAAAATTAAAGCGAATGTTTAAAATGACGTTAAAGCCTTATCCAACATTGCAAATCCAGTACATCCGGGGACAGTAAATTACTTTTGTTTATTAGAACACTCGACTCGAACATTGTTATTTCCCAATTCAGACTCAAATTGAAAGAAAATGAGGACGTTTCTGAAAACAAGAAAACTACTGTATGTTGAAATATTTAGATTTCACCGTCTTGCAACATATCGAACAGATGTAAAAGTGATGGTGAACCACACTGAGCAGTCTATTAGGAGAAATTGAGTTCTGCAGATGTCGCAGATCAGAGCCGAGAGTGTGGTGCTGGAAAAACACAGGGCTGGTCAGGCACCATCCGAGGGACAGACGATTGCAATGTGAAGCAGGATTTAGCAAACTTTAGGCACACAGGTCATTTCCAAACGAGATAAAGTGAATGAATAACTATTGATTCGGTTCAGCATGACGTCAGTGATAATCGGTAGTACATACACCATTAACCATGGCCACCAGGTAACGAGTAATGCAGCTGGAACTTCCTAGATTTCTCTGCAATGGAATCACAATTAGCACTCGGTTTGCATTGAGCGAGAGATGGTAGAATGTACCGAATCTTATTTAGATTACTGCGCGTTTTCCTGCCTGGCAGTGCATGCTGGGATTTATTTGTAAATGTGCACAGCTGAAGCAGAACTAAGCCAGTAACTCAAAGCAGCTGAGTGCTGTGGCCCTCAGTTTTTAGTTTAAGGAACAGAACTGAGAATTACTTAAGATTCCAGGCATATGAAGGTCAGACGATTCAAGATTTCACAGAATAATCATGGATTCCCGACAGTGCAAAAACCAGTCATTTGGCTCCCGGTGTCTGCAACGATCTTCCGAACAGCATCCTTCTCAGAGGACCCCATTCGCACAACCCCACATGGGATACTCCATCCCTCTTACCTCCATCTCCGACTCCGTATCAATAAGTGTGCACTTCACATGGCTAATTCACTAGCTTGCATCACTGGACACGAGGAAGCAATATAGCCTGACCGATTTACAAAAAACTGTTGAACATTAGACTGCCGGAGTAAACTAGCGTCCCCGGAAGTATCCCACAAATTCATGGTGCAATTGTACAAATTTCATAGGGGCAATCACCCCAGTCTGTGGTCGAACCCGGGAGTTTGGTGATGTGAGGCAGCAGGGCTAACACCTAAGGATATCATTGAATATAAGTAGTGGGGTCATATTTACGCAGGAACGTAATTGCTCAGAATATCGAATCATTCCCTTATTCTCCAGATTTTTTGGCATGACGCAAGAAGTATACAGCACGGAAACAGACTATTTGGTTAATGTGTCATTATCGACACATACAAAGGTTCTAAAACTAAGCTAATCCGATTTGTATACATTTGTGTCTGTACATTTGTATATATTTATTTAAATGCCTTCAAAGTTGTTGTCGCTGGACCTACATCTATTATTTTATCTGTCAGCGTATTCTGAGGACAGATAAAAAGGACAGTCTGTACGAAAAGATCTCCCTTCAGGTCCCTTGGAAATCTTCTCTGTCTCGCCTTAAAATTTTGCCTCCTTGCTTTGTGCTTCCTTTTCCTTGGCAAAAGACCTTTGTTATTCACCAACATCCTGGGCTCCAGTTAAAATTATCCCAGCCTGTCCAGCCTCTTTGTATAACTCAACCACTGTCACAACACCGTCTGCCAGCTTCCCCATATCCCAGAAAAGTTAGAGCAGAATGTCTTGCAAATCTTTTCTGCACCGTCTCTAGTTTCATAATAGCCTTGGACCAGCCCGTGTGATTTTAGGAATAAAGGAAACAAATTTTAAAAAAATAAGTTAAAATGAATGCCTTTGGCAGAATGGCGTAAACGTGACCGAAATATATTTTTCCAGTAGCATCATTAAACAAGATGGTTTTATTCATTCTTCTGGATAAATCAACGACAGTTCATGGATTGATTGTCAGATTTGTGATATTCAAAGCTGCCAAGAAACGATGATGATGTATTTACTGGGTGTACATGTCCTGTATAAGCGTTTGTACACAGAACAATGAAAAGTTCTGAATGTGCTGCATTCTAAGTTTCATTTCACAGTCATCTATAAGTTGCATAAATAAGTCAGTCAGTATAGGAAATTGATTAGTTTACTCGTGAACGATGAGAACTGCTTTGATAATGTGGAGAATACATGATGGGCACATTTGAGCAGGAACTGAGGGACGCAGTGATGGATGGCCATGTGATGTGCAATTGATTGAATCTTATACGACTTCCACATTCAATTTCTTTTCTATTAAATTCCATAAATATGAATGAAGAAATTGCAATCGTCTCTGCTGCTTTTTGCATATTCTAATGACCTACGATTTTGTCATGATGCCTCCGTGTCTGAACGTTTTGAAGACGAACGTCTCTGGGCAAACTAATGAATCCAGCGTCTGCAATAATTAGCTGCTGTGTCATTCCAAGCAGTAATTGTGACGCCTCTCCAGCAGATGGAACCGTGCTGGCCTTGGCTCCCACAATCACACCCGGTTGAAAAACAAACTTGTCTCTGTCTCTGACGCAGATCACAGTGAACTCTGGGAAATTTCCAGCCTTTCACCGAGCTTCTGAGTTTATTTTAAGTGTTTGTCTTCGACCTGCTGAGACTTTCCGTTGGTTTCTGGAATCTAAATTACACGTTCTTCAATTCGGTAATTCAGAGATATATTTTGCAATAAAAATGATACTTATGTCACTCTAACATGGCAGCCGCTGTAGTCGAGGAGCGTTTGGATTGACAAGTTGGGAACGAGTGGTAGACGTGACTGCACAGTCAGGACTCAGAACACTGAGGGGAACCAGAGCAAAGTCCTGTGACGAAGGGAACAAATAGTGCCTGTCCACGAACTCAGAGCAGTCAAATAGAAACTCTTTGCTCCATAATTCGACCTGTCTGGATCAGGATCGGAATGCTTTACTGTCTCTTTATTGTTTCCTTTTTCACCTCGTTCTGGCCCTTTAAACCTTGATTTCCTATTTGATCTCGAATTGATGAGCTCCTCTATACGACTCAGACTTGTCCTTTCAATGAACAATCCAAGCACTAGACAGCAGATCACACATCTCTGTACAGGCATATCTTTACACCATAAGACTTCGAATGAGAAGAAGGCCATTTGGCTCAAAGACTCTGCTCAGTTAATAAATGAAATCCAAACTTATCTAATAATCTTCAGTATCATTATCTTACGTTATTCCCATATTTTTTAAAACCTGTACTGAGTAAAAATGTATATCTCAGTCTTGTATACAAATAATCGTCAAAGGTTGACAGGCATTACAGTGAAGTATTGCAGGTCCACACCCTCTAACAGGCGAAAATCCTGGAAATATTTGTGTTTGACTGTGGTCTGGACACTCCTGGTATTGGCGATGCATCTGTGATAAGTGTATTGGTACAGAAGCATTTCAACCAAGATGCATCACCTTTGTCGGTTCAGTCATCACTTACTGCAGTATAGCTTTTGGGCCTTTCCTGCCTCGGCCTGCTGAGTCAATGGTTCTCCAGTGGACAAATTCATGCTGATGGACATTGAAGAGTAGGATGTGTTCCGTATTCACCCTCAGTGGAGTCTCCAATTTGTTTTCATGATCAATGAGACCTACTTTATCAAAGGGTGTACTGGGGAGAGCAGGTGATGTCAATCAGAACAATGCTTTCTTTAGTCTATCTGACCTGCTGTTATTGAGATTTATGTGTTTCTGAAGCCAGTTTTGACGATATCCAGAGTTACTCCTTTCCCATCTGTCTCACACTGCCACGAGCAATCGTGATCCTGTCCTGCCAATGGGATAGGAAATAATTAACGAAAGTGATGATGGTTCCTGAGATATTTCAAATCAGGCCTTTTCTTGATCAGTCAAATTGGCAAAATATAGTTGCAAACGGGAAGGGAATAATGGCTGAAAAGCTGAAAGAATGTCATTTTTAAGGACGTGCATGGTATCTTCAAAAACGAACCAACACACCTCCCCCTGCATTGCGCACATATGCATGGAACTCCTCCTGCGTGGGGAAGCACACATGCAGGACTTCTATTTCATCAAAACCAGGAGGGAAGGCCATGACACCAGACGAAGGCAGCCTCCTCTGAAGTTGCCGATCTAGCTTGAATCAGTCTCGGATGTCTGGAGGAAAGCATAACATTGTCCTTTCCACTCCTTCACGGTGAGGGGTAACCTGATGACAATCTCAACCATTCCCATTAAACTGAACGAACATGAGGCAGCGAGATTACCTCAAAATCGAAATTGGCCTCACTGAACATCCAGCTCGAATCAGCCACTAAATTTGCCTCAGCTCAGATTCCACATAATCAGTTTGAGTGAAGTTCAGAAACAGCAAGGAGAAACAAATGTAGGAGAGAGTTGCAGATCGATTACAAAACTGCAGTACACGCTTTGTGCATGGATAAACAGGCAGTTTGACTTGCGGGGATTGAAATTGTTTATTGAACTTAACCAGTCTCATTGGATCTGCGGGAAGAAAGCAGTTAATATCGCAAATCTGGCGAGTTTTAATCAAAAGAGTTTGGTTTCAGATCTTAAGCACACGCAGTTCTTAGTTTTATTTTAAAAGTGCCAGTGGTAATGAATGTCTGAGGAAAAAATGTTAATTGACAGCTGCATAAGATGACACTCATCCCCCACTCCGTTACGATGCAGCTGGCAAATGTCTTTCGAAGGGCACTTCGAATAAAGGAGATGTGGCAATCGCTGATATCAATGTTGAATGCAATCATTTTAACGAGGAATGTGTGAACATCCTCTACTATATTAGGAGGTAGGGAGTGTGCAGCATGCATTGGATTTTCTCCCCATTGACCTCCCCAGGCTGAATTGATAAGTAGCTCCGAACAAACATCGATGTCTAAACACATGGCACAGGAGGCCTCTTGAAAACCTCTCCAAAATAGTGGAAAATAACAGCAACATGAACAACTGGGAATGCTGCCTTTAATGCCAGAGAACGTGTGGAAGTGGAGACACTGCATGAACAAGGAGACATTATGTGGAAGTGAGAACTCCAGTCAAAGTATCAGGGGAATGTGGAAGCGGGAATATTGTTTGAAAAGAGAGGGACAGTTGGAAGTGCAAATTTTGCTGATCGTACCAGTGAACACGTGGAAGTGTGAATCGTGTCCAATAAAAACAGGGAACATTTGGAAGCTGGAGTATCTCAAAAATAACCAAGAAATGTGTAAGTAGGAATGTTGTCCAAAATAATTGTAATATGTCGAAGTGGTGATACTGTTGAAACCAACATCATAATGTGGCTATTGGAATGTCATCTCAAATGAAATGATCGTGAGGAAGTGGGAAGCGTTTTGAAAATAACAGAAGGATTTTGAAGTGAGAATGCTGCCTAAAGTTGATTTAATTATTTATTGATATATTTATTGTCACTTGTATCTCGTTCCTAAACGTCGTAAAAAGTATTTTATATTGTGGCCACTCTCTAGTGCCATCTTAAAGCAAAAGAAATATATGTCAAAACATAGAATATAATGTTAGAAAATGAATAAATAACATCAGAGCATTCATAGAATCGCTACCGTGTAGACACAGGCCAGTAGGCCCAAAAGGTCCACACAGACCTTCTGAAGAGTATACCATCAAGAATCAATCTCCTATTACACTACATATCCCCTGACTAATGCACTTCTCTACACATCCCTGAATAATATGGGCAATTTAGCATGGTCAATTCATCTATCCTGCATATCTTTCGATTGCAGAAACTCTCCAACTTTACTGCTCATTCATGGGCAATACACCTCCGGGTCAGGCATGAGGGTCGCCCTGGGACTGCAACTGGAACAAATATCACTCCTCTTCAGCGCCATCTTGCCGTTGTCACTATGAGTCCTCGCTGGACCTCACCAACACAGACACCACTCGTGCTGACAGGTGCAGAATCTGGCAAGCTGCCGTCACTATGAGCATTTAGAAACCAATGGCTGGATCAGACAGATTCAACATGGAGTTATGAAGGGGAAATTATGCTTCTCAAATCTGTTGATTTTGGGGAGAAATCAGGACGAGGCTTTTGATTTGAGCAATCAGCCATGGTAATGATGCAGGCTCAAAAGGCCGAATACCTTCCTCCTGCTCTTGTCGTCGGTGCTGGTCCAAGACGGTTTCGGACATCTGTCGGTCATGTAGCACTCGCTGAGGCCGCCAGGTGTCGGACGAGGCCCAAACACGCCTCGACCACAACTTCAAGGAATCTGCGTTCAGACTGTTTCGACAATGCAGAGACCATGGTCACCAGTCCGCGCTGCTGGGCCCATTTATCGCCACAGAGCTCTTCACTGAAAGTCAAATAAAAGGAAATAGAAGATGATAAAACGACTACGGGGGAAGAGAAAAGTAAAGAAACGAAAATAAAAGCGGATTGAGCAGACGACCCGGTGCTCAGAAGCCCAAATCCAACTCCATTTTAGCGGAAACCAGGGACAATGACAGGAAATATGTGGAAATAGGAATACTCTATAACATTGCACGACCATATGATCTGATATTTGAACACTCAGCAGTCTGCACGTGCATGCCATCGACAGCAATATAATGTAAACTATGTAGGAAAACTGATACGTAGACTTTCAGACTTGTGCAGACTCTATTATCTATGTGATGCAATGTCTACGGTACTGCAATATACACAGCGTGAGAAGTAGTGTCAACTGCTTTTCATCAAATTCTTGTAGTCAAGCAAAATAAATCATTGACACTAATTTATAAATCACCCAGTACCAATTCATTTATCTAACACGGACAGTAAATAAATTAACTGAACTATTAACAAACTGAACAAACCCCTTCTAATTACAAAATAATACCTAATAAAAGATTCCTAAAGAAACCTGACAAGAGTTGGTTTGCGTGCTGTTCCAATAGATACAGGTCCCACCTCTTTAAGAAATCCTAGAATTTAGTCGACCAAGTTATAAACAAGTTACATGTCTTCCGAAGTGGTGTTTTGCCTGCTCTATTGATTCTACATTAGCATTATTCTCTCGTTGTGTCGCTGTTCTCTTTGGTATTTCGATGGCGTTTCACCTCAGTCAAAGAGAACCATTAGGGCTCAACATTTACTGTCGGGCGCTGACGACCGTTAGTTCTGGAAGATGGCAGCTAGCTCTGAGGCCTTTGACCAACAGGCCCCTTATTTTTATACAATTGGTGAGATATCAATAATTATTAATATCGGATTGGTCCTGTGTTGTCAGAACCATCAGGCTTAAAGTTATTGGATTCAGGAAACTAAGTGCCTGGTTCAAATTGATTGCCTAAATTCTAAAGCCTGTCGTCTTTGTTAAAAAAAAACTGCTGATTGTCCTGCTGCCTGAACGTCCTTTTGATACACATTTCAATTCGAGTGCTTTCTGTGTACGTGCAAACGTTCAGGCTCCTGCTCACCGACATCCATTCTACATCTCTAAGAACAGAAAATGCACATAATCTACAAAAGTGGACATGCAATGCTTTCATGCCAGCATTGTGCAAACACCAAATTCGAACTTCCTGTCTCACTGACACAACTATGCATAGGCTGGACTGCATGTGGCTCGACTAAGTGGCAGTAGGAGAACTGTGCTCGTTTCTGGTCTCTGTATACCTTCCTTAATCCCCCAGGGAGCACTGTACACCGTCCTTGTCCCCATAAACCTTTAGTTAAACTTCACTTTGTCCGCTATATATAGCGATAGTTTCAACTCCGTTTGTCAGACCACACTGTACAAAGTTGACGTCTGCACATCTCTCAGTTCGACGACATTTGTAGGACTGAACACACCCTTCTCTAAGTGACCACAATTGGAGTATATTGATACTTTTACTCTTTACCTTCCTTAATGAGCCAGTACTGAGAGCACTGGGCACTGTTCTCCTCTTTACATCCATTGGTACGTCTACACTAGGAAGATTGTGCAGAGTTTTGGTGTCGACCCTGTTTCGATTGGACCACACCAGCAGCAATGGATACAGTTCTGCTCACTTGACTACTTGGTTAAATCACAGACGGGGCATTAAATCTACTAGCGACGTCCTCGTTGAACTGTTCCTTTTTTGTCTTGCAGTCCCCATACCGACTTGTGAACTCAAAAATGGCATTTGCAGGGAATCCCGTTGTCTTCCGCATGAAATTCGACAAAGTGATGCTTGTCTCGCAGAGAACTACTGCTGCAAGTCAAACCGGATGTGAAGCAAAAAAAATCGAATGTGAGGACTGTGTGAGGGGCCAGCTGATTTCTGTTGATCGTCTGTGTTCCATTGTGTGGATCCAATGGCACTTAATTTACTGTTTTCTGTACAGTACTAATAAAATTAGTTGCGTTGCCTGTTGTCTATGCTGTAGTTTTTCCATATTTTGATGGGGAGCGTTGGTGAAGTGGGGCGGGGGGTGGGGTAGGAGAGCGTAAAAACAAGCAGAACTATTCCAACAGCAACATCCTCACAGAGTCACATCGTTCGGCCTCAACCATTTGTCACCATTTGGAGGGAGGCCCTGTCATGTTGGAAGACTTGGTATAGGAATTATCATGCTGGTTTGCACCTATCACCCTCTTTCAGCTGACCGTCTTGTCTTCTACAACATTAAACAACAGTAATAAACTGTTGGAAAGCATCCAGAAATCCTAAATCATCCTGGCTTTCGGACCTTAATCGCCTTTACCTTAAAAGCCTTCGTTTCTCCGATGCCTATTCAAATTGATTTAGTTTTTTTTAGATTAGACTTACAGTGTGGAAACAGGCCCTTCGGCCCAACAAGTCCACACCGACCCGCCAAAGCGCAACCCACCCATACCCCTACATTTACCCCTTACCTAACACTACGGGCAATTTAGCTTGGCCAATTCACCTGACCCGCACATCTTTGTGACTGTGGGAGGAAACCGGAGCACCCGGAGGAAACCCACGCAGACACGGGGAGAATGTGCAAACTCCACACAGTCAGTCGCCTGAGTCGGGAATTGAACCCGGGTCTACAGGCGCTGTGAGGCAGCAGTGCTAACCACTGTGCCACCGTGCCAAAGTCTTTCCTGAAGTTCCTGGTGAGGGAAACCACAGAAATGGAAATAATGTCCTTGCCTTCCATCTTTCAAATCTTCCTTCCTCGAATATATTTATCCACATAATCATTGGTATGAATAAAGGCCACTCAGTCCTTAGTAAAGATGCAATGTTACATTCACACTGAGGACACATTTCTGTTGTTGGGTATAGTCATTCAGCCAAATCGAGCAGAGACTTCACCGATCAGTAAGTTTCAGTTCGGGCATTCATGTGGCATCAATGGGGTTTAACAAAATCACGATCTCTTAAATAACGTTGTAGCATATTCCTCATGCATAATCCTCTCAGTCCACTCCTGACAGACCTGTGAAAATTTAGCTTACCTGGACTTTGTGAAGAGATCGCCAAGGAGATGTGGTGAATCACTGCAGTTCATCATTAACATGGTACACACGGTTTTTTTCAGAGCGTCCGTGGAGTTGTGAACAGATGCTTTTGTATGTGGCTTCGAAACATTCACTCCGATTTCATAGAATCCTGACAGTGTGGAAACAGGCCATTAGACGCAACGGGCTCAACCAGAGCCTCCGAAAACCATCTCGAACCATTCCACTATCCTGTAACACTACTTTTTCCCTATCCAATACACCTAAACTACATTTCCTGAAAACTATGGGCAATTTAGCACGGCCACTTCTCCCTGCCTGCATGCCTTTGGTCTGTGCGAGGAAACCAGAGAACTCGGAGAAAACACACGCAGACACTGGGAGTTGTTTGCTTGCAGGTGCTGAAAGGCCTGCCGAGTTCTACTGGAGACTTTTTATTTTGTTAATCTCTGAGACAGAAGGCCCGGTTTCAAATTCTACTGATTGTAGCGGTATGTCCTAATGTATTCAGCCGACGGAGGGTCACTGCACGATGAATAGAGCAATGGCAGTCCCTCCTCCCACAATTCCGCGCATCTGTGAAAGGGTTCTCTCTTTCAGCTTGTGTGTCAGTCCATAAGAGCAATGCGAAAGTCCCTGGGGGCCAGGCGACGAGCCAGTCTCTATTCCAAACGCTGAGAATAATGGGAATGATACTCTGGATTCCTCTTCTTCCTTCCAACAAAGCCAGAAGGGAGAGTTTCATTGAGGCTGCAGGAGAGAAGGGCAAATGTTGTTCATTCTCAACTGTGAGGCTATGTCCCCAAAGGTACTTGCAGGTCTGCGTGTTTCACTTTGTGCTTTCTAACCCCATTCACAATGCCCAGTCAAAGATGTTGGTCCTCAAAGAGAGTCTTCAGTCAGCCACTGACCAATTCCTAGACTGTGAAGACAAGGAACTGTGTCCGTTGCCCATCGAGTTCAGAAACACGCATTCCATCCAAATCTATTGATCAATGTGGCTGAGCCCAAACTCTGTGTTCAACCGGATCTCCCTGAATTTATGCATTTCAAAATTAGCTTCTAATACTCAATTTGGGTTGGGCTGTTAGATGAAGGAAGGAGTTACGGGAAGAGGATGTTCCATCAGATGTCACTTACAGAGTCTGGATGTCGGAGCTCGACCATGTTTCTCAAAAGCAAACCACACGATGCAGTCTTCACCTTGGATTCAAGTTGCAATCAGATCCTTTTCTGATATTCCGTGTTTCCTTCGGTGGACACCTAATATTTACACACAGAATGGCATCAGTGGAACACATTATGCCATCATGACCGTATTTTCTTTCTTTTTTTGATTATATTTCCCTGTCTCTATCCTAAGGTTCCATGAGTTAATTCTCTCTCTTCTTGCCCATCTTTTAATGACTCGTGACATCTCTCCAGCTTTATCCCTGATAGCTTCATCTGCTCCAGACGTTTAAATGATTCTTTTATTTTATTCACTCCGGAATTTGCATTTATCACCATACACAACTGCAACTTCAGAAAGTAGTGCCTTTTTGAAATATTATGCTTCGTGTGTTGTAAGCAAATTCCATAGCGCCGTTACAAAAGGAATTTCAAGATCTTGACCATGCAGGAACGGCAAAATACTTCAAAATCAGGATTGTGAGTGGCTTGGATTGGGGACATGCAGGGTGTCGTGTTCACATATATCTGCAGCCCTTGTCATTCCAGGGGGAAGTGGTCAGTGTTTTGGAAATTGCTGTCTGCGGATCTTTGGAGAAGTTAAGCAGTGTGTTTTGTAGTTGGTGAACATTGGTGCTACTGTGTGTTGAATGTGAAGGGACGTCATGCCTGTGTACCACAACATGAAATGTAAACTCTGTTTTCTCTTCACAGATGGTGCCAGACCTGAAGAGTTCTCCAACAATTTAACTTTTTGTTTGTCCCTCACTCTTCTGAACATTTCTTATTCACATCGCCATCCAGAAATCTTTTAAATGTTACACGATTATCAACCTGCGCCACTTCCTCAGGCAGCTCATTCCAATCATTCACAATCGATATGTGAAGGAGTTGCCCCTTTGGTCCTTTTTACATACTTCCCATCTCATGTTAAGCCTATCCCTTTTTGCCAGAGAAAAAGATTTGTCTATTTACTCCATCCTTGTCCCTCATGATTTTATAAACCTCTTTAAGTTCATCACTCAGCCCCTGACTCTGCAGGAAAAAATAGCCCCAGCCTAATCAGCCTCTTACTCTATCTCAACCTCAAAACCTTCAACTCTGGCAACATCTTTCTAATATTTTTCTGAACCCTTCCAAATTTCGCAAGATCCTTCCTGTAGCTCAGAGAAAAGAATTGCACACAATATCCCAAAAGTGGTTTAATAAATGTCCTGCACAGACACAATATGATCTCCAACTTCTCTCGTGAAAGCAATGACCAACAAAGGCAGAAATACCAAAAACAGCCTTCACTGAATTATCTATCTCCAACGCCAATGAGCTGCAACACTGTTTACAAAGTGCGACCGCTCACGGCAACCAATTTGAACACGAAAAGCTGCCACATGCATCGGAATGTTTGTAAGTGGAAGAGCTGTGCTCGCTTTGCTGCGGACGGGGCAAAGACAGCAGTCAGAATGCTGTTACTGCATCAATAGGCGTGGGCAAATCCGTAAGAAATAAGATATTGTGTGGACATCTGCAACTATTTATAACATAGTCAACTGAATGTTTCGCAGTAATGCAGACTGCTTCTTAGTTCAAGCAGTGAAGAGTAACCAATTCACATGACTGTTTCATAGACATGACCACGGTTTGAAACCAATCCACATAAGACTGTGGGACTATTCACTGAAAAATAATTTGAAATCTCGTAGAAAGGGTGTGCCTACTCGACTCATTTGATAGCTCCTCCGAGGAATTCAGTGCAAACTACGGAAACGATCGCGAGTGATCCTTGCAGCCTTCATCTGGATGTCGTATTTATTTTTTCCTGGTCCATCTGTAAGTGCTCAATCTTCTGAAATATTGATTAGCAGAGATGGTGTCCATTTAGCCTGTTACACCTGTACTGACATGAAGCAGGATCATGATTGATCTGTGCCTTCATACCTGTGATACCTGAATTGGAAAACAAAAACATTTTCAGAGGAAAAGCTACCAAATTGAGCATCAACTATTTTGATGAAAATGATGGCATTATCATTTTCAATACAGTAGCCAAAACGACTGCCCGCCACTGATCCATCCTTACTTCCATAGCAAATCCCTCGAACATGTCATGCAGCATAAAAACAGAACTTTTGCTCAACCTGGTCCATTTTGGTAAACGTGTCCATCTATTCTAACCAGATTTCCCAGCACTCATATCCTCGTAAGATTTTCGTATTCAAGTATTTTCCCAAATCCCTTTTAAATTTTGTTAATATACTGGCCTCAACTACCTCGAAGTCACACCACCACTGTGCATGGTTCTATTCTCCATGTCACTAAATTAGACCACACTGGAAGTAATGTACACTGCTCCAATAATAACAAACCTCTGTTAGACCATACTAGGAACACCGTAGCATGGTGCACAATTCTGATCTCCATTATGCTCAGTGTGATGTTGTTTTGGTGCAACAATATATTGAACATGTTATTAATTGAGACATCATTTGCTTTTCGCAGTTAATGAGCTGGAACTTGAGTGTGAAAGAGGGATCTGCAGAGAAGAAGACTGTCATGTAATTGAGATTGCGTGTAGTATAAGATATTCCTTCAATGCCATCTGCTGCTTTGTTATATGACATAAAAACGGGGTGTTTCTGCTTGTGAGACTCATCTGACTTCCGACGAATGCTCTCTGTCATTTTTATCAATCAGTTTCTGCTTTATTCTCAAAAGTTAAACATCCAATGACCAACTGCTTCCTAAAAGATGGAGTAATGTTAACTGCATTAATTACCAAATCTTGGACGTCTGTCAGATTTTCACTGGGATTAGTTTGTGCATATTATGACAGGAGAAATACAGTGATCCAAAATAGGAGGGACACGTTGCCATCATGGAGCTGTATTATCATCTACACAACCAATGTCACTGCCCTCTGCATTCCTGCCCCAAGCGGTGTCTATCTCTTCATTTCTGCACTCTTGCTCCCAACCTCCCACTTACGGTTTCCTTGTCTAGGTTTCCCCCAACATTCCAGCTCTCTTTCCACTTCGGTACTTCTCTGTTCCTAACATTCCCCCTCGGTCTTTCCGTATCACTTCTGTTTTTCTTTCTTTGTGATTCTCCATCCTTTAACCTCTCATTGATCCTCACGCCTTATTTAACCTGGTCTCCTTCTCCCTTTGTATTTTGGACTCTTTCTTTTCTCAGCTATTTATTTCCCTTTGTTTCACACCAGTCTCGTTCCGTCACCTGTTTCTCTCCCTCTCTTATTATTTCCTTCAGTTTCTGTTTCGCTCTTTCTCCCTAATTCCGTCTCCCTTTTTTCCTCCTGATGTATTTCTCACTCTTTGTCTTTGCCTTCTGTTTGTCCCCATAAATTTTCTGTCTGTTTCTCGCTCTTTTTACATGTTTCTCTGATTCTCCCCAGCTTTCTCATAACATCCCCATTGCGATCCCCATTCGGCCCATCGAGCCCACACCGACAGACTAATGCTCACAATCTGCTTCGATAATCTTTGGTATATTTCTCATCGCTAACCCACCATGTTTGCACATCCGTGGACAGTTCGGGCAATTCAACATGACCAACCCACCCAACTTACATATCTTTCGACTGCGGGAGGTCATCGGATCACTCTCATTTAACCAACCCAGGCACATTTACCTTTGGTTGGTCGGTTTGCAGTTCTCGCACCAAAAAAGGTCTGTTTCCACACTGTGGGGAATCAAATCTAATTTCACTCGCACACCACCTCACGACAACAGATAGTTAAGCGAAGGTCATGTCTCACCTGACAGCCACGAGTGACAGCGAACTGGAATTGGAGGGGCGGGGACTTGCAACATTCATCTTCCCAAACAAATGTCAGTGAAATGTTTTTGACTTTGAAATTGTTTATTTTTGGAGTCGAACAGACTGGGGAATGTGTGCAATTTGGAATCGAAAACAACACCCAGAAAATTATCTTCTAAGCTGCTCTACAGATCTTCTTACAAATCTCTCACTCTCATTTGCTCTGTTCACAGCCTACATGCGCATTTCTAATGAAATTGTTCCTACCTATTCAAAAGGGGGCTAAGTGAACTCCAGGGTCTGACAACACACACGAGTGAGACTGGAATGTCACAGAGATCATTTTTGGAGCCACAATATTTCAAGGAAAATAAAACTTTTTGTATTATTTTAAAGGCATCAAGTGTTATGGAATGTAAGTGGGAATATGACATTAAGGCCGAGGATCATTTACCAACAGATTGAGGCGGCAATGAGATGACACCAGGTCCTAGTTTTCGTAGTTCTGGATCTATCTCTCTCTGTCAGTGTGTCTTTCTCTCTGTCTGTCTGTCAGTCTGTCTGTTTGTTTGCCTGGACTTCAAGGAAAGGAGCAGTCCTACTCATATTCAGGCGCGGAAAACGTGTGAGGGGCCGATTGGTCTATTTACGCTCCTATTAAATGTGTTTTCGGGTCTCTCTCTGTCTGGGTATATGTGTTTGGGTGGATGGATCTCTTTCCCTGTCATTGTCTTCCCCTTCCTTTCTCTCGAAGGGGAACGGAACAGAAAGCTGCATGTTGAAAATAACAGAGAAGGCAATGTCATTCGTCGGACTGATGTGGAGTGGAGAATTACCGGGACCAGTAGCGTTGCTTGGAGTGACAGTTGGGATCAGGCTCAACCATCATCACCTTGGACAGTGTTTAGTTTTTTCACTATGAGTTCCAGCCTTTCGAAAAGTCCCACCCACACGCCCCAATGTGGTGGCGATTAACCTTTGAGGATTAAATAAGTCCATGGCAAGGTGATGGCCCGATTGCAGACACGGTCGGGAACTCAAGAAGGAGGAATAAAACTCCTTTCTTCTTCTAGTGAGTTCCTCCAAGCCGGGAAAAGGCAGTGGGGAGAGCGAATCTGACACCGTTTACAATCCGAGTTTCATGGAAATTGACTCCAACAGCCCCACGTTAAGAGGCAAGTGAGAAGCCGAATCCTGCAACGTGATAACCGGAAAAGAGGAGGAAAATGTGAGCAATCCAGAATGTAGATCAATACTTCGACCTGTCATGTTGTGGTCATTACAGAGACTTGGATATCAAAACGCAAGAGTGGTATTGGATGTTCCTGGGTTTAGACGTTTCAAACCAGAATGGACGTTTTCTGTAAAAGAGGTGGGGGAGGGGCATTGCTAATCAGCGATAATATCATAGCTGCAGAAAAGAAGATAATGGAGGAGGGTTTGTCTCCAGAGTCAGTCTGGTTGGAAGTCAGAAACAGCAAAAGAGCAGTCATTTTATAGGGAGTTTTCTGCTGTCACCCCAGTAGCAACAGAGGCACGGGGAAGGGACTGGGAGTCAGATTTTGGAAAGATGCCGAAGTAGCAGGATTGTTATCGTGGGTGACTTAAAATCCATAATATTGTTTGGAATCTATTTATTTCAAACAGTTTGGATGGAGCAGTTGTTGTGGGGTGCGTTCAGAAAGCATTCCTGACTCAAACTGTGAATAGATCGGCAAGAGGGGAGGTCACAATGGATTTGGTGTCTGGCAATGAGATATATGAGGTTTTCAGGTCGCAAGTGGGAGTGCTTATCAGCGACAGTGATCACAACTCCCAGACGCTTACGTTTCTAGTGGAGAATGTAGGAACAAACGGTTTGAGAAGGTATGTAATTCGGGAAGGGGGGTTTACAATTCTATGAGTCTGCAATTGAGGCTCCCAAATGGGAATAGATGTTCACAGGAAAATGTACGACAGAAACGTGAAGGTTGCTTCGGAAGCTCCAGCTAATAGCGCTGGATAGGTTTGTGCAATTGCGACAAGGAAGGGATCTTAGGTTGAAAGAAACTTGTGTGACAAGGATAATGGAACGTCTTGTCATAAAGGAGAAGGAAGTTTACTTAAGGTTGAGCCAGCAATGATCAGGTAGGTTTTCAGAAGTTTACAAAGACCTGAAGAATGGACTTAGGAGAGCTAGATGGGGGCAGAAAAAGCAATAGAGCCTAGTTTTAAGGCGAACTCGAAAGCACTCTGCACTTATATAAGGGACAAGAGGATGGCCATTATGAGTTCGGGCCGATCAGGGCTTGTGGAGGGAACTCCCACCTGGACTCAGAGGAAGTCATTTATAAATACCTTGATTCAGTATTCACGACAGATGGCGCCCTTGACATTTCTGGCGACAGCATGAAGCAAATTGATATAATCGAGCCGTTGATGTTAGGAAGGAGGTTGTGCTGAATATTTTGAAAAATGCAAGAATACAGGAATCCCTTGGGATAACGGAATGGACTCTAGGACATTACAGGAAGCCATGCAAGAGTTTGCCTCAGACCATGATCTTCGCGTCATTACTGTGTACTGGTTTAGTGCCACATCGTTGGAGTGTGGCACATGTTATTCCCTGATTCAGGAAAGGATATTCGGATGTTTCTGACAATTACAGACTAGCTAATCTTACGTCGGGGATGGGCAAAATTTTGTAGAATTTTCTGAGAGACAGGGTTTATGATTACTTGAAAATCGTAGTTTTATTATACATAGTCAGTATACCTTTGTGAGCGGCAGGTCATACCTCACAAACCTTATTAAATTCTTTGAGGATTTGCAACCACATGTTAATAAAGGTCGAGCAGTAGGTGTGGTAAATATGGAATTTCACAAGGCGTTTGAGAAAGTTCTCCATTTTAGGCTTATTCAGAAAATAGGGAGAATCGGGATAAAGAGAAGGCTGGATGTCCAGATATAGAATTGGCTGGCACATAGAAAATGGAGAATGATAGTAAATGGAAAGGTTACAGCCGGGATTTCGATGACCAGTGGTGTTCCGCAGGGATACGTTCTGGTACCTCTGTTCTTCGTGATTTTTATCAAAGTCTTTACTGAGGAATTGAAGGTGGGTTCATAAGTTTGCGAATGGCATGAAGTTTGGTGGTGTTGTGGATAGTATGGAGGGCCGTTGTAGATTGCAACGGGACCTTGCAAGGATGGAGACATTGGCTGATAAGTCGGAGATGAAGTTCATCCTGCGAAAGTGTGAAGTGATTCACTTTGGAAGGTCGAATATTAATGCAACGTACAGAATTTCTGACAATGCCGAGGAACAGAGGGAACCATGTCTATACATCGACCAAAGTTGCCATCCAAGTTCGTAGATTTGTTACGGAGGTGTACGATGTGTTCACGTTCATTATTATGGAGCTTGAGTTTAACAGCTGTGCGTTTAAAACTGCAGCTCTATAGACCCCGAGTAAGACCACTCTTGGGACATTGCATTCAGTTTGATAGCCTCATTAAAAGAAAAATTGACAGAAAGTGCAGAGAGGTCTTCCCAGGATATTGCCTGGACTGGAGGGCATATCTTATGAAGGAAGTTTGAGGCAAGTAATGAATTTTCTCATTTGAGCGATGACGTAGGAGAGGTGACTGCTTTTTTCTGTCACAGCTGTTGAGAATCATACATAGAATCGATGAACAGAGTTTTGTCCATAGCGTTCATGTCTATCACGAGGGCGAATATTTATGCTCATTGGAGGAATCGTCAGAGAAGATGAGAGAGCTGGTTTGTTTACACAGGCAGTGGTGTGTGTGTGGAATATGCTGTCAACAGTGGTAATACAATCAGAAATACTTTAAGCGACTAGTCCATCAGCACATTCGCTCACAGGTTAGCGCTTCTGCTACACAGCACCACTGACCCGGGTTCGATACCATCCTCACTGGAATGCCTATGTGGATTTTGCACATTTTCCCCTTTTCTGCGTGCTTGCAATGCACTGACTTCCTTTCAGAGTCACAAATATGAGCAGGTTAGGTGAATTGGTCATGTTAAATTGCCATTAGTGTTCAAGGATGTGTAGGCGAGGTAGGTTAGGCAGGGGAAATGTAGATTCATAGGTGTGGGGCCATGGGTTTGGGTGAGATATGCTTTAGACGTCCCATGTGGATATGTTGGCCAAACGATTTGTTTCCACACAGTGGGGATTTTAATTCTATTAGTGCAATGGAAGGCATGTCGGTTTGCCTGACCTTAGAGTAGGATAAAAGGCTGGCACAACACCGAGGACCAAATGCCTTCACTGTTTTGTACTGTTCTATATTCTTTATTTAGGCTTGAAATCTCACAGAATGAGGAAGGTTATTGGGAGATGTAATCAAAGGTTAGGATTACTAACAGGGAAAGTCAAGATATATAAGGAAAAACAATCTGCACAAGATGACGTTGAAGTCAAATATATGCTGGTGCAAAATCACGGAATTCCCGCCCTCGGGTCATTGTGGGTAAACTGCAAAGTATGGATTACTTCGAATCAAGAAGGTAGTTCACCACCACATCCTCACAGAGACAACTGAGGTTGGGCATTCAATGTTTGCCCACAACCAGAGATGCCCACATTATAGTCTGAGAACGAGGGGCAGTCAATACACTGAAACAGTTCTGGAGGGTTGGAAGTCACACCATCAAATGGTTATCGATGCTAATTCAAATTTTACATTTAAATGTGAGATTGATAATTTTCATTGAGGCAGAGGAGCAGGGGATATGGTCCCAGGCCTTGCATATGCTGTTGTCTTACAAATTAGACATGATCTTCCTGAGTAGCTGAACAGACTCATTGTGCCAAATCGCGTATTCCTGCGCCTACATACTTGTGAAAAATTGACTTCAATCCTCCACAGTTCACTCATTAATCAGGCCCTTAACTCTGCTCGCTTTATGACGTAAGCGTTAAGGAGATATTTCCAAATTTTCATCCCAGTTACTGTCAGTCTGAGTTAGTGATCTACACCTTATTAGAACGTAAAGTGCAGCCAGACGCCATTGTATCAATAATTGATACCACCAGTGTAAGCTGTGAACCCATAAAGAGAGGATGATCGTTTCTTCTCTCATAACCACAACGATGATGTGGGCGACACTGTTATTCCTACTTGGAACCCTGGTATTTATTGAAGCCACCACAATTGGTAAGTTCTACTTTTTGTCTTAGATGCAGAGGTTTTTTTATCTCCGTTCTAGAAAAACATGTAAAGCATGGCTAGGATCAGTAACCGATGTATTCTTTCGATGGGAGCTGCCATCTGTGTGTCTCATGTGTGTCCATCCCGTCGGCAAACACTGCTTTTATCATCTTGAAAGAGAAAGAAATCCACTCAGTAAAACACTGAGCGGAATTCCGACTGGGTGCAGAAATTGTACGCCTGATTTCTTTTTCTTATTATACGTATTGACGACCAAGTAGCTATTCCCAGTCATCTCAGTAGTCACATCCATATACTGTATCTCAAAGACAGCCAGCTGTAGTATTGCAATGGAAATGTCCCAGCTGCAAGCCGGGATGGCCTGGTTTCAGTCCGTACTTACTCAAGATGCGTGTAACCACATCGCTGAACAGGGTGATTCCAAAACAGCTCCACCAGGTTGATTAAAAAATACATTCATATCTGTTCCATGAGATTGGTATGTAAAAGTCAGGACGTTTTGATAAGACTGAACAAGACACTTGTCAAAGCACTGGTGGAATACTATAAATAACAGTGGGCATCTTATCTGAGGAAAGCTCATAAGACCACAGGAGCAGAAATTGGACCATTTCGCCCAGCGACTGAGCTCTGCCATTCAAACACGGCGGGTCGAGTTTTCAATCCAATTTTCACACTTCTTCCTGTAAACTTTGATCACCGTCGCAACCAAGAACCTAACTATGTCAATCTTATATGTACTCAATGACCTGGTTCCATGAACTTCTGTGGCAATAAATCCCATAGATTCAACACTCCTTATCTCGAAATGTTTCTGTTTATCTCCATGATAAGAGTTCTTCCCCTCACTCAAAGTCTGACTCCTCGATTCCTCTTTTTTTTCTGCCAATGGAAACACCTTCCAAATTCCATTTTGTCCAGGACTTTCAGTAATCTGAAAGTTTCAATCAGAGATAAGTGACAATTCTGAACTCCATAGAGTTTAATCCCAGAGTACGCAAACCTTCCTTAAATGTTGTCTTTAATTCCTCGAATGCCTCTTATGAACACCTTCCAGACCGCTGCAGAGCCAATACATCATTCCTGAGGCATGGAGTCCAAACCTGTGCACAATACTCCAACCGGGGAATGACCAGACTTATGTGCTTCAGATGTACATCCGTGCGTCTTTGTTCTCGTCGTTTGAGATTCTTGACAACATTCTCTTTGCGTTTCTGATTACCGACTCAACTTGCACATTTTCCTGAAGAGGATCATAGACCACGACTCTAAGTCCCTTTGAACTTCAGATTTCTGAATTTTCAACCAATTTAGAAAATAGTCCGTACTTCTATCCGCTCTCCTAATCTCTAAACCTGCTTGAAGCTCCCATGTCTTCTCAATTTTACCATCCCCTCTACATATCATTGTCTCGTCTTCAAACTTAGCCAGAATACTCTTGATTGTTTCATGCTGATCGCTAATATATGTTGTGAAAAGCTGTAGTCCCTGCCCTTTGTGGAAACCACTGGCCAGGGGTTTCTTTTCTGTTATTATCCCACACTCTGCGTTCTGCCAAACACTCAATCTTCTATACATGCTAGTACCTGGCGTTTAACAACATCGGACCGTTTCCCACTATGTTGCTTCCTTCGGCATCTTGTTAAAAACCTTCTGGAAGTGGAGATACACAACTTCGATTGGCTCTCCTTGGTCTAACCTTGTCTATGCCCCGTCAAAAAAATTTAAGAGTCCCCTTGATAAAACAATACTGAGTTTGCCCTCTTTTACGGTGCATTTCTAAGTATTCAGAATTCCCACCCTTCACAATGCCAACATCCGACCATTGACTGAAGTCAGGCTTTTCATTCTGTAATTTCCTATCTTTCTCCCTATTCCCTTCTGAAACAGGGTTTAACATTAGTAAGCTTCCAGTATTCTAGGAGTCGCCCTGAATTTAGTGACACCACAAACATCACTATTGACGGCTCCACTATCTCTTCACTCATCTGCTTCAGAACCGTGGGATGTAGCCCATCTTTATCAGGTAATTTGTACACTTCCAGATTTTCCGTTTTTTTCAGCACCTTCTCCTTGTTGCTGGCCACCGTACTAATTTCTGGTGTCCACCCTACCCCGCAACGATGTTACTCGCCCTTTTCACGGCAAAGACTGATGCAAATTACTCACTCAGCTCCTCAACCATTTCTTTGCTTCCAGTCGGAGCAGAATTTGAGGCAATCCAGAGAAGAACACGGAACTGACATCAGCTATGGAGTGATTGAGTAGGTCACGATAATATTGGTGGCAGTTGAGAAGAATGAGATCTCAGCTTGCTGAAACATGAAAGACACTTAGAAAAAATATTCAGTGGAGAACAGGAGATGTTGTTTACCGTTGTGCAAGAATTGTGGACCAGACTGCATCAGCTCTGAATAAAGTGCAGCCCATTTAAGTCGGAATAGATGAAGGTTATCTTCTTTTGAAGGGCATTGAAACGGTGAAATTCTTCAGCATGAGTGCATTTTCTTTCAGTATATTTATGGGTAAGGGTGACAGATTTTCAGTCAGGATGAGAATGGAGCAATTATCCGGGAGTTGGAGGAAAGGGAAGTGGAGATGATCAGCTCAGTCATGACACCAGATGCACACACCGTTTTCCATTCGAACATACTTACGCAGACCTTCTTGCAGATACACACACTTTTTCAGACACATATGTGCAGATACGCAGACACACACACACACACACACACACACACACACACACACACACACACACACACACACACACTCTTTCTCTCTCTTCGACCTCTCTCCCTCACATGCACACAGAAACAGACAAAAGTCGCTGGGGTGACTTATTTTTAAATACATCCTTTAATTATCTCGGGGATACAACTTGAAAGAAGTTCTGGGATTTCCATATTAAAGAATCTGAACCTGCAGCTCCATTCTAAAAGACAAAAGAATGAACAGCAATCTCTGTTTGTTTAATATATTGCACATGTGTATGACATATTGATATTTTGTTCTAAATGTTTCTGTGTCCCAGAATCTTACTCCACGAGATACACAACAAAGGAGCAGCCCTCCCCGGTTGCACTTTCAAATAAACCTCTTCGGTTATAAACTGATGACGTTCGATTTTATATAAAAAAAGTGTCCATCCCATGTCAAACATCAGCACTGAATCATCAAATCGAAGAGGAAGTTTGACTGGCTAAACGGCCTCCTTCTGCACATCCAATTACTTGTCCAGTGCCTGCAAATGGATGCAGGGTGAAAAACGTCGTGAGATCTGAGTTTCTCCACGTGGGAATTCTATTTTCGACGCTTTATTAGTGATCTGGCATTATTGATCATGACTCAAGAGGTCTGTTCTCTGAGGTCGTGTACCGACTCACAGACACCAATCTCATTTAATCCCTATCTTGAAGCATCCTTCCTTACCGAGACCTGTTGAGTTCTCTGTCACATAATCATTATAAAATTGTACAGTTCTATACGTAGGACACTCTTACGATCGTCTATGTCCTGATGTTAGAAAGTGCTGTCCAGCTAGCCCCATTCGCCAGTATTATTTTGATCTCCCATCTGAATTCATTCCATTGAACTCCACATCCAGTTCTCTTCTGAAACCTGCTGTGGAAACAGCCTCTTCCACTCTCCAAGGCAACGCATTCCAAATCCAAGCACCTCTCTGGGTAAATAAGTTACAAGTGGCTATTGACTTTGGGATCGTTCCATTCTTACGATCGCCAAAATTGTCGATGCATTTTCCCTCCCTGAAGGCAAGCTGCTTGAGTACCTCACAATTTCTCACCTCAATGCCTCACAGTGAGAAGGCACTTCTCAGTTGTCAGTAGACTGTACCAATATGGGGCTGGACGTGGAGAGCTGCACACAGTTCTGATTTTCACGAACAATTATTGGAACACAGTTCAAGCAATATGCACCCTTACAACTCCATGAATGTCTGGTTCGAACAGCAAGCGTGAAATCTGTATTGTACTGGCATTGTGTATCTGAGACAGGTGGCAGGTGGATGGCCTATCGCATCTGACTGTTAACATAAACGAATCTTGGTTTTTCTTTTTATTCTCTCTCCCAGCGCCACTATTTTCATGTATTTTAGAAGGGAGTTACTGCAGCCGCATACCATGTCAGAAGGGTATTTCAACGAGAGTTGAAGGAATGTGCCCCATCTTACAAGTGTGTTGCGTACGTTTGTGAAATCGAAGAAGGAAAGAGCAACATTCAACACTGGAACTCATCTGTGTTTCTGATTGGAGAGTTCTGTCATCTCATCATTTCAGCTTCATGTTATTGTTTCAACTGAACGATCACTGGCCCACTGTTTTCTAAACTACGTGAATAAAACTGGGTGATATTGCAAACATTGATTTTCCATGTCTCACTTCATTTTCATATCAATGTCTTAACACAATGTCAGGAAGGAAGGAAGTTGTCAGAAAAAGGGGGTTATGCATTGATGATCTTTACACACACTGCCTTAGCTTAGCTGGCATGTGGGTCTTTGCTGTGGCCACAACTGGAGGATCGTTTGCAGTTCAGGTCGCCACACCATAGCAAGGATGTATACGCTTTGGAGAGGCAGGGAAAGATGTTTACAAGGATGTTGGATCAGAGACGACTGGTTATCAACAGCCTTTTGACAATATTTGGATTGTTCGTGCTCGGGTTTTGGAGCTGAGAGGAGATTTGAAGGTAGTATATAAAACGATGATGGGCTTGGATAGGTTACCGAACCGGACTCTTTTATCCAGGTTGGAAATTTATTGGGCAATGGTTTAAGGTGGGCGGACATGTTGAAATGATAAGCATGACACTGTTTTCGTTTAACAGAGAGAGTTGCAAATGTCTGGAAAGTATTGCTAAAGAAAATGGTGGACTTGGTTAGAATAGCCAAATTGTCAGGTAGTTAGACAGATGGAAGAACCGGCAATGTGTACAGCTTTATGGATCTTGTGAAGACAGATAGGATTAGTTTGGAATAGTACACTTATCTTCACAGACATATTCAGAAGGGTTTGTTCCTGTGCTGTTCGCTTCTCTGTTCAATGGAGCATTTTAGCTTCGGTGAGAGGCTGGATTTAAACGGATTGTTTTCATTGGAGCAGAGACAATATTGTGCAGGCCTGTTTCATGTGAAGACGTTTATGAGGAGTAAGAAAGAGTCAACAGAAAGATACTGCTCTCAACATTCTAATGAGCGACACAACTGGGAATTGAAAAGCATAAGATATAGAATGGTATTGAAGGTAATACCCAAGCCGTTCTGAATCTCTGATCGAACAGACACCAACAGCAGCCCGCAGACAATGCAATTGGCTCGTTGTCCACTATTCTCTTTGGGGAAGGGGAGAGTGATTTTGCATTCAGTGGGCAGTTTTTCGATCTCCAATGTATCAGTCTCCCAGCTCGAGGATTGGATGGGAGTTTGGAGGCGACTGGGAAGTAGCAGGAGGGAGAATGTGCGCTTCTTGCTGGTATACAACTGAGAGAACACAAGTCGCGCCACTTCTTCAATCGTCACAAAAGTAGATTTACAGTCTCATGCAGTGGCAGAGGACGTCGGTGATAATAGTAAGGGTGTGGGTGTGGATGAACTTGTGAAGACAGTACAAGTTAGTGTTAGTCACAATACCGTATGTCTGAGCGCAGATGTACAGTCACAGAAGAACAGTAATAATAATAATGTTATGCAAATGGAGTTACTGTTGGAAATGAAACAGGTCAGTGATAACCACGGCAATGTTAGTCTGATGTCACCTGTAGAAACAAAGCAGGTCACTGGGAACCATAGTATTGAAGATCTGTAGTCAGTTGCAGGGAAAGACAGCGGTAACGACAGCGCCGCGACTCTGGTTAATATGAATTTGAATGCAGTGGGAATGGATCCACATGCAGATAAAAAAAAACAGGCCAATGGTAACCAGAGTGTTGTGAGGATCGAATCACATGCACAGGTAGATCAGATTAGGATTGACCATCATGCTGTTGTTCAGAACCATGTAGAAACAGAGCGGTTCAGAGGTTGTGAGCCTGGAATTATACAAGGAGCCACTACAGATGCGGCAGAATGAGGAAAGGGAGTTAGAAAGAGGCTGAAGAGCAGGACCTCAACAATATTAATCTCTGAATAGCTGCCAGGGTCACTTACTGTTATTGTAAGGAATTGAAAGATAGGGGAGATGAAAACATGGAGAAGAAACTGATGCAAGGGGCATGACTTTTTTGGATCTTGTATCAGTGGAAGCTTTTCTGCTGCCAGGGTGAACTGTGAAAGAGGCACTGATTGCTCCGAAAATGGACAGCAACCAATATCCTCGCTGCAACTTTCGCTCGTACTACATGGGAGCGCTTAAACTAGAGTGGCAGGGAATGCAATTGCAGCAGCAGGACAACAAGTGGAGAGATTGACAGGAAGGCAGGTTTTAACAGCAGTGAATCAGAAAGAAAGGACAAGCAGAGACGGGTGAATGAACACAACAGCATTCATGATCTAAGGTGTGTTTACATCAATACAAGGAGTTGAACCGGTAAGACAAATGAGCGTAGAGCCTGGATCAGTATGTAAGACTAAGATGTTGTGACCACTGCAGAGACGTGGTTGAGAGACGGACTGGAAATGCTTCAGGACTTCGTTGGTTTAGACGAGATAGAGAAGAAGGTAAAAGGTATGGAGGAGTTGTATTACTAATCAGGCAGAATGTTACATCCTCACTCTGAGAGGAAATGCGGAAGGGCACATCCATTGAGGCAAGAGGGGTAGAGCTGAAAAATTAGGTGGGTGCAAACAATCTGCCAGGATTCTAACGTAGGAATTTCAACAGCAAATGGGAACAAATATGTGGCCGATTATGAAAAGATTCGATAACAAAAGAATTTTCATAATGGGTGACTTTAAATTCCCCAACATTCATTGGGACACCCTTACAGCAAGAGGGGGAAGCAGAGAGGACTTCCTTAAATGCATATAAGTGTGTTTCTTGAAACAGTATGTGGATAGGCCAACTGGCACTTGGGGCCATAGTGGAACTTGTATTGGCTAATGAGCCTGGTGAAGTGACTGACCTTTCAGTGGGAGAGCCTTTTGAAAACAGTCATCACAGGTCGTTCAGTTTTAAGATAGCTATGAACAGGGAGAAGTCAGGAGTTTCAGTTAGGTACAAAATTGGTGGAACGCAATTTACATCAGCACGAGACAGGAGGTAAGGAGCTTTAATTGGGAGAAGGAGTTATCGGGCAAGGCAACATTTAAACATGTGGGAATTTGTGAAGATCTGGTGTGGAGAGTTCCAGACCGACATGTTCCAGTAAGGTGAATGGACAAAGGTAGCAAGGAAAGTGACATATGAAAACGAGGGTGGCTGTGAATTTCTTCAAAAGAGAAAAATATGCACGTGTAAGTTTTAGGAAGCTAAAATAGTACGGGCCAGTGAAAACTTTTTGGAAAGCAGGTAAGTACTCAAGCGGGGAACAAGACAGCAAGAAAGGGGCCATGAAATGCCCTTGACAATTCAAGTTAAAGAGAATCCGGAAGTGTTCTATGAATATATTAAGAACAGAAGTATAACTCCGGAGAAGTTTGGCCACTCAAGAATACAGGATGACACTTATGGTTGGAGGAAGAAGATGTTTGAGTTCCAAAGTGAAGAATTTGCATCACCATTCTCTCCGTAAGACGACATGGAGGATAGTGAGATATGTGTGGAGCATGCCTATAGCATAGAACATTAAAGAACAAGAAAATGGTGGCGTTGAAGAATATTAATGCAGATAGTTTCCCAAGGCCTGATGATAGCTATTCCAGTTTATTGAGGGAGGTGAGTGAGGCAATTGCTTAGGCTTTGACCACGAAAGTTGTCCTCTCGAACCACTTAAGAGATCCCGGAGGATTGTTGAGTCGGCTATGTTTTCCCCTATTCAAGAAGAGAAGTAGGGATAATCCAGGAAACTATCAGCCCATAAATCTCACATCAGCGGTGGGAAACTATTGGAGTGAATTCCTCCGAATAGGAATTACGCACGTATGGAAAAGCATGACATAATTAGGCGCAGTCAACATAACTTTGTGCATTGCATGTCATGGCTCACGAATTAATTGATCTATCTGACGAGGTCTCAAAGGTGATTGATGAGGGTAAACCAGAGGATTTGCTTACATGGACTTTAGTAAGGCTTTCGACAAGAACCCACATGGAAGACTGATTCTGAAAATTAAGATGAATGGACTCCAACGGGACTTGGCCGCTTGGATTGACAATTGGGTTGTCCATAGAAGGCAGAGAGTAATGGTGGAATGGTGCCTTTCCGGCTGGAGGTCCGTGACATATGGTTTTCTCAAAATATCCGTACTAGGACCTCTACGAGTTTCTGTTGTATGTAAATGAATTAGATTAAAATGTACATGAGTAGGTGAGTACGTTTGCAGACAATAAAAGGATCGTTGGAGTTGTGGATAGTGCAGACGTTTGTGAAAGGATACTGGGGATATATACCAGTTGCAGATATTGGCAGAGTAATGGAAGATATAGTTTGAACTGGATGAGTATGAGGTGCGGCAAGTTTGGAGATCAAACCTGATGGAAAAGCATACAGTTCATAGCAGCACACATAACATCATTGATGTATAGAAGGCACTTGGAATTCAAGATCTTTGCTCCCTGAAAATGGCCATGCAAGTAGATAGGTGGTAAATTAGTCATATGGTGTGCTTGCCTTGATTGGTCAGGGAAATGGGTTCAAAGTTCAATATGTCATGATGCAGCTTTTTAGGACATTGGTGAGACCACACTTAGAATGCCACGTTCAATTGTGGTCGCCAGATGACACGAAGGATGTGGTTGGTTTGGCGAGGTGCAGATTAGATTTAACAAGATGCTGCTTGGATTACAGATTTGATCGATAAGGAGAGGTGAGCATACTCTCAGATTGTTTTCTCTTGAAGAGAAGATACTGAGAAGAGAGTAGATGGATGTCTGTAAAAATATGAGATGACGAGATGGGTTTAACACACAGAATCTTTTCCCCAGAATAGAAAAGCTCTATGCTAAGAAGCAGAAGGTGAGGGTGAACGTTCCGGGAGACGAGGTGGACAGGTTTGTAAAACAGAATGTGGTAGGATTCTGACATGTATTGACAGGGATAGTGGTGGAGGCAGTCGTGAATACGGTATTTGGGGACATTTAGATAAGCACATGAATATGTAAGGAATTGAGAGATATGAAGCAAGGACAGTCTTAAGGGATTAGTTCCGCTTGGTTTCATGTTCGGCACAACATTATAGGCTGATAGGCACATTACTGTGCTGTGCAGTTCTGTGTCCTTTACAAGTGGTACCAACAGTGCACCAGATAGAATCACATTTACAGAGAGAGCAGATCAGAGCAACACTCAGTCTTGTTGGTCTGCAGTCACATGTAATGACAAGCAGGTCGGGTAAAATACGATGGGATGTTTCTGGAGTCAGGTGTTGAGACAGAGTATGCCAATGGCACTTACAGTGCGGTGGGTCGAGCGTCATAGAATGATACAGTCAAAAAACTTTGCTTTACTCCAACTCGAACATGCCAAAAAGACATCAAAAATTATCGAACAACATTTGGCAGCATTTGCCCCATAAGTGCTTCCGATTTAAAACCACAACCAGATGCCTTTTAAATTTTATGATTTTTAAAAGTCTTTTACAAATCCTCGGGCAGTTCATTTCGTGCATGTGCCATCCTCTAGGCGAAAGAAAGTTGCCCCTCAGCTCTCGCTTAAATTGTTTCACTCTCAGCCTGAAACAGAAGCCCTTTCCTTTGGTCTCGCCTACTGCAGAGAAAAGGCAAACACGTTACACCCGATCCATGCCCATCATGAAATCTTAAACTATGATAAGGTCACCAATCAACTCAAGGTAACAGAAAGAATCGGCCTCTTGAGACTAATGTTCAACAGCAAACACGCCAAAAGTGACGGTGTACTTGTAAATCTTTTGTGGTACACACAGGGCTGTGGGTTTCGAGTTGCATGCAGAGACAGATCAGACGAGTCGTATCTGCAGTTTGGTGGACTGGAGTCACGTGTAGATTCACAGTAGGTCAATGGGTGCCACAGTGCTGTGGGTCTGGAGTCACGCATGGAGACAACTTAAGTCGGTGGTAATCACCATGTTTAGCTTCTGGAGTCACGTGCAGAAACAGAACAGATCATTTCGAAGCATTTTTCCCACTGTTTTACTTTCTGAGACAGAGTTTGTCAATAGTGCACTCAGTGCTATGGCCCTGTAGTCCCAGAGAAGGTCAGCCTCAATCACAGTGCTGTTAGACTGAAGTAAACTGTGCACACAGCGTAGTTGGGTACTGGCCACATTACTGTGGGTCTGAGTCAAATGCAGGTACAGTGCAGATGAGTGTTGGGACTTCTAAGCAGAGAAGGAACAAGTCACTGGAAGCCACATTGCGGTATGACGTGACTCGCATTGAGAGACAGAGCATTTCAAAAATAACAACTGAGCTCTTCTGCTGGTGTCACATGTAGAGCCAAAGTCGAATATTGGTACCCACAGTGCTGTGGGTTCAAAGACTCAGAGTCAAAGCACATAGTGGTAACGACGATGCCGTGGGTCTGGAGTCACGTACTGAGCAGTTCTGTGGTAGCCACCGTGTTGTGTGTCTGGAGTGACTTTTACAGATAGGGAAGATCAGTACATTGACAGAGCTGTTGGTCTGGAGTCAGATTAGTAATAGAGCAGATTAGTGATAAACAGAGTGTTATCGATCTGTAGTCACATATAGATTGTGCAGTTGACTGATAACCACAGTGCTTTTGGTTTGGAGTCAAATGCAGAGTGCAAACTGGTCAGGGGAAATCAATGTTCCGTTGTTCTGGAAGGAGATGTTGAGACAGAGTAGATCAGTAGTACCCATAGTGACGTGGGTCTGGAGTCATAGTTCATAGAAATGTACAACATAGAAACAGAACTTTTCGTCACCCATGACGACCATATATTCTAACTTTATCACATCACATGTGCCAATATTTGGTCCATATCCCTCTAAACCCCACCTATTTAAAATCTCACTCAGATGTATTTTAAACGTGGTAATTGTAGCAGACTCCAACATTTGCTCCGCCAATTCAATTCATGGTCGCACCACACTGTGAGTGAAAAATATGCCATATCGGTTTGGACTCCAATAACCTTAGGGAAAGACTTGGATTATTTATCATGCCATGCCTCTCATGTTTTTATAAGCTTCTGTAAGGTACCTCCGAAGCCTCTGACACGCCAGAGAACAAAGTAACATCAGTGCCGCTGTGTGTCTGGAGTCATCTGCAAAGGGAAAACGAAGTATTGGTAACCACAATCTTGTGGGTGTGTAGTCGCGTATACAGACACATAATGTCAGTGGAAATTGCAGTGTGGGAGGCAGGCGTCACTTGTGGAGACAGAATAGGGTATGTAAACAAATGCTGCCGTTCTGGAGTCAATTGCTTACAGATATCGTCCCTCAGAGTTATTCGGAGAGTCTGAGGAGGATTTACACAATGACCTTCAGTAGATTACCATTAAGCAACTATATTTTCTCCAATTTTAATGAATTAATATTTGTCCATCTCTCACAATGCCATTCGAATCTACATCTCATAAGGTTTTCAGTGAAACACCTAGAGGAGCTCAGCACATTTTGTTTGTTCCCTACATCATAATATTACAAGAAGACATGTCACTCGTTTTCACACCAGGGGTTTTAGACCAATAACACAGATTCTACAAGGGAGTGAATGAATGTAAACTGGATTGATAGGGGGCATTTTGCAGAAAATAATCAACGCAGCAGAAGCAATGCTGACTTCAACTCGGGGACTGGAGCATGAGGGCACAGACGTTCTGCTGCGATTTCACAACACTCTGCTAATACACGATTTGGACTACTGTGAGCAGAGTTCCAAACAGATCACATAACGGTGATATTGACATTGGAGCAAGTAAATTGTGGGCCGACAAGAATGATGTCTGCACTTCTTGGGTTATTTTATCAGGAGGCCCGCATTCTCTTGAATTTGGAAGGTTAAGGGGTGACCTCATTGATGTGTTCAATGGCTGATCCGTAAACGGTAGTGTATACAAACATACTGTGGTGTAGGGCCATCGAGTCGATGTCGACCCTCTGAAGGACATCCCGACCAGACGACATTTTCATCCATCCCCTTTACACTTCGCTTCCCCATGGCTAATCCAACGATGCAGTACATCTTCAAAATGTGGGAGGGAACCAGAGAAATCAGAGGAATGCAAATAATCAAGAGGTGAATATGAAAACTCCACACAGCTAGTTGTGCATTCGTGAAATCAAGTCTCTGTCCTGGTGGTGTGCGACAGTAATGCTAACTACTGAGCTATTGTGCTGCTCAATGAACGAATTTGAGGTGACGTCAATATTCTTCTGGCTGACATGATATAATATAATATTATACAATAACAAAATATTATGATATAATATGGATGTCGGTTTGCTCCCTGAGCTGGAAGGTTCGTATCCAGACGTTTCTTCACCACACTAGGTCATAACTTCAGTGAGGCTCTGAATGATTCTTCATTCGGAGGCTCTCTGAAGATTTTGGCTAATATGGTGACGAAACGTCTGAAAAGAACCTTCCAGCTCAGCGAGGAAACCTACATCCAGAATGTCAACCTGAGCAACAAACGTTCTCAAGACTCGCCCTGATATAATTTCATGATATAATATAGCATAATGTAATATGAGATGACATAATGTAAGACAAGGTAATATAATTTAACGTAATGTTACAGTCTTTATTTCTCCAGTTTTGACCTTCTCATTTGAGGAAGAATGTTCATGGAGTAAGTTCATTAAAGGTGTACCAAACTGATTCCTGAGTTGGTGGGACCGTTCTATGAAGAACAATGTGATCAGTTTGGATCATATTCACTATGGCTCCAACATATGCGGCAGAGAGTGAACATTCTCAGAACATCAGGCCATGACCTCATTGGATTGCAGAACGAGGCTCGGGGTGTTTGGGGGGGGTGGGGGGGGGGGGGGGGCTCTGTGTCCTAAATCTCATAAATTCTAATAAGCCTATGTTGGTTCAAAGCAGTAAAGGATATTCCCGATAGCCAAAGGACATCTGAACCAAATGGGGTCTCAGTCTAAGGAAAACAAGTTAGGCCATTTTCGACTTAGGCACGGGAACTTTCCTGATCAAGTGAGTGTGGAGACAGTGGAATTATCTACTGCTGAAAGCAGTGAAGGAGGAAAAAAATTATCTTTCTGTTTGAAAATAGTTTGATATGGTTTTTGGAACTCAATTGATCAAAGTGTACAGGGATAAAACAGTAACAGGGATTGTTTTTAACGATCTGCCAAGGTCACATTGAATGGTCTGGCAGTATCGAATGGTTGAATGGTTTATTCCTGTTCTTAGTTCATATGTTTCTCTTTGAAACTAATAATGCTGTGATTCATTCGTGAAAAGCTTAATAACTTAGTTCCAAGCAGACAGAATGTGAACCGACAATCAATCTGTTCCATGAATCTGGTAAATATTTGACAAGGTGAAATAACATACTGGCAATGTAAGGTGCAACTTTCAGAAACTAATAAAAAAGTGACATAGCATGTGGACAGCTTTGACTGGGTACATCATTTAATGTCTATTAACGGAGGAAGGAACAATATTCTGTTTCATCTGGTTAGTACGTCATCAATAAGGGAATGACACGTTTAAGATTGTTAGCAAGAGAGGTGGGCGTGAGAAGAAAAAAGCGGGGATGCACTTCTGAGGCTTTATTAAGCTCCAGTCAGATTAGACCACATTTTGACTATTGTGAGCAATTTTGGTCCCGTGTATCATGAACAATTATCTCAGGAATGAAATGATTAACATTTGGGGATCGTGTTCGAACTGCAGATCTGCATAGCGTAGAGTGATGCGGGGGGCGGTGGGGGTGTGTGTGGTGCGATCTCATTGAAACCTATAGAATACTGAATGGCCGAGAGAGAGTGTATTTTGAGAGATGTTTTCATTTGCAGGAGAGACCGGAGTCAGAGTGCACAGGGTTAAAGTAAAGTGAAGACCCTTTACCGCGGAGATAATAAAAGATTTCATCAGCCGCATCATTGTGAATCTGTGGAATTCATTGCAACAGGAGCCTGCGAAGTTCAGGTCATTGAATATATTTAAGAAAGAGATGGATATGTTCGCCATTTTTAATGCGATCAGGACTTACTGGGAGAAGGCGAGAATTGTTTTGAGAACCTTACCAGCCATAATTGAATGGCAGAGCGGACACGATGGTCTCAATTTCTGATTTTTTTGTCTTATGGTCTTATATTCCCTATCATCCGTTTCTTCCAGAAAATTAGAAAAATTACAGGCATCATTATATGAGAACACACGGAGACAAATATAACACAACTCCAATTAGTTTAAAGTCTGTCATTTTTAACATGTTAGATTCTATTACAAAGGAAGTAACAGCAAATCCTTTAAATATTGACAACATCATCCAGTACAATCAGCACAAATTTAGAGTAGATTTAGTGGTAATGTCATATGTATCGTTATACCGTGAAAAGTATTGTTTTCCGTGCCATACAGAAAGTCATACCATCAAAGTACAGTACAGTAACATAACAGAGTGCAGATTTCAAAGTTACAGCTTCAGACAAGCAGCAGAGGGAAATTAGCATGAGAATTTCAGAGGTCTGCTTAGAGGTCTGTTAGTAAAGTTTAAAACGTTGTTCTTGAATCTGTTGGCACGTGAATTAAACATTTAAATATTCTGCCCGACGGAAGAGGATGAATGTTCGTATAATCTTGGCAATAGAGTCAAAATATTTGAGTATTTAGATTGACAAGATATTACAGAATAATCGACCTAACAAGAAAACAGGCTATTGCTCAGATTGGGCAGTTCAAAGTCGGTCCCTGCTGTGGTACTGCAGTCATGTTTGGCCCAGAATGCGTGATGACTGCAGACGTCATTCCCTGACGTGAGCCAGATGGACTTTATGTGAAAAAGACCCACTGTGAACAGGTTTGAGCAGCTATTATTTCCATATTGCTTAAAATTCAAATATGACGCGAACCGATCGAATGGTGGAGAATATCCAGTGGGCTAATGATCTGTGCTGTATCCTTCTGCTGTAACCTCGTGCCTGTCTGAGATTTGATCCGATTTTTGTACCCAAAGTGTCTGCCTGGACAGCTTGGAGGGGTAAAGTTGATACTGTGCGACAATCTCCTGAAGGGAGTACGCATTAATGAATACTGGACACACGCAAAACCGTACTAGGGGTCGAATACTGCTGCCATCTTGAGAGGGTTAAAGAGCAATATATATTATTACAGCAGAGACCCTTTGTCGCATTGTCCTTCCAACACAAAATACGATCTCCAGGGACCCCCTTTCCCACTTGACCTCGAGCTGTGAATGTTCAGGCGATTCAAGTGGCTCATCTAAGTACACTTTCCTGTAGTGATTCTTCCCTTCTCAATTATCAACCCAAGAAGGGCATTGCAGACTCGACTCACCGACAGCCTGTGTTTGAAAACATTTCTTGAACTCCCCTCTGAACCCCTGCCTATCACTTTAAAATGGTGGCCTATTGCTATTAACCGTTCGGATAAGGAGACCAGATGTTTTCTCGTCTTGTCCATGCCGCTCATGTATCTCGATCTTGCCCTCACTCGACTTTCTCTGCTTCTCATAAAACAAACAGAGCTTCACCAGCATCTCTGCATTGCAGAACCTGATCACGATGGAGAATTTTCTCTACTGAGCCCACTCTCTGGTGAAATCATATTCTGCCCGTAACAAGTGAAAAAGAAAAAAAAATTGAAAGCTCAAGATGACACTTGAATCCAGAGGGGCTAGATTGCGGGGAGGGCAATGTTGTAGGTAGGTTTTTAACACTTCTTTTCAGGGTACTTGAGATCACCGCACTGAGCCTAACCCTTGCACAGTGAAGCGAATTTGCCTATTCTCTGTTTGTGAACTGTCACTTTAACAAGTCGAGAGCTCGCAGAGAAGTGTGCATGGTGCTGCTCCTTGCCAAGAATTTCAGAAATTATTCACTACAGAGTCTCCGAACCGCTGAATGTAACTCCTGTTTTTCAATGATCTCGCTGGGATATTGCGGAAGTTTTGTTGGTGTTAATGAAAACTGTGCTCTTGCTCCTCGGAACGTGGCCTTTTGAGGAACACAGAACAATACAGCACAGAACAGGTCCTTTCGGCCTACGATTTTGTGCCGTACATTTGACTTAGTTTAAACACCTATCCATGTACCTATCCAAACTCCGCTTAAAGGTCACCAATGATTCTGATTCTGCCACTCCCACAGGCAGTGCATTCCATGCCCCCACCACTCTCTGCGTAAAGAACCTACCCCTGACATCCTCCCTAACCGTTCGACCCTTCACCTTAAATTTATGTCCCCTTGTAACACTCTGTTGTACCCGCGGAAAAATGTCTCTGACTGTCTGCTCTATCTATTCCTCTGATCATCTTATAAACCTCTATCAAGTCACCCCACATCCTTCGCCGTTCCAATGAGAAAGTGCCTAGCACTCTCAACCTATCCTCGTACGACCTATTCTCCATTCCAGGCAACATCCTGGTAAATCTCCTCTGCACCCTCTCCAAAGCTTCCACATCTTCCCTAAATTGAGGCGACCAGAACTGCATACAGTACTCCAAACGTGGCCTTACCAAGGTACTGTACAGCTGAAACATCACCTCACAACTCTTGAATTCAATCCCTCTGCTAATGAACGCCAATACACCATAGGCCTTCTTACAAGCTCTATCCACCTGAGTGGCAACTTTCAAAGAGCTATGAACATAGACCCCAAGATCCCTCTGCTCCTCCACATTACTAATAAACCTACCGTTAACCCTGTATTCCACATTCTTATTTGTCCTTCCAAAATGGACAACCTCACACTTGACAGGGTTAAATTGCATGTTCCACTCCTCAGCCCAGCTCTGCATCATATCTAAGTCCGTTTGAAGCTGACAACACCCCTCCTCACTATCCACAACTCCATCAATCTTCGTATCGTCTGCAAATTTACTGACCCACCCTTTGACTACCTCTTCCAAGTCATTAATAAAAAATACAAACAGCAGAGGACTCGGAACTGATCCCTGAGGAACTCCACTTGTAACTGGGCTCCAGGCAGAATATTTACCATCTACTACCATTCTCTGACATCGACCGTGAGGCAGTTCTCTTTCCAACTGACCAAATTTCCCACTATCTCATGTCTCCTGACTTTCCACATCAGCCTACCATGGGGAACCTTATCAAATGCCTTACTAAAATCCATGTACACTGCATCCCCTGCTCTACCCTCATCCACATGCTTGGTCACCTCCTCAAAGAATTCAACATGACTCGTAAGGCAAGACCTACCCCTCACAAATCCGTGCTGGCTGTCCCTAATGAAGCAGTGTCTTTCCAGATACTCATAAATCCTGTCCCTCAGTACCCTTTCCATTACTTTGCCTACCACCAAAGTAAGACTAACTGGCCTGTAATTCCCGGGGTTTTCCCTATTCCCTTTTTTGACAGGGGCACAACATTCGCCACTCTCCAGTCCTCTGGTACCACCCCCTTTGACAGTGAAGACGAAAAGCTCATTGCCAACGGCTCTTCAATTTCCTCTCTTGCTTCCCACATAATCCTAGGATATTTCCCCTCAGGATGCGAACACTGATCGCAGGAGGCTGAAAGGTAAGTAAATAGCCACAGGTGGATGCATCCATCAGTTACTAATATAAAGGATTCTTGAAAAAGTGTAGACAGCATTCATCATTTCCAGCCAGGCCTGCTGATGATTTCGATCCTGCTGGACTTGGAGATTCACACTGCATCGCAAAGTAGAAGCAAAGCGGAAAGTTAAGACATGCAGAAGAAGGGGTAAAAGGCAGAGGGAGAGTGCGAAATAAAGGTAGAGTGAATAATGAGGGAGTAAGAGAGAAGGGTAAGGGAGATTGAGAAAGGAATAGGAGTGAAGGAAGACAAAAAAATGCAATAAATAAATGTATTACAGAGAAAAATGGAAATGGAGACAGGAGTGAAGGACAAAGAGACAAACAGTTAAGGTGTTAGAGAGAGAGTAATGAGGAAGGCAGAATGTAGATAAAAGGGGTTCGAAAGCGAAAGAGACAAGGTAGAATAATGAAGAGCTGAGAGAAAACAGAGATAGGTGTTGCAGTATAATGGACAACAGAGAGATAATTGTGGTTGAGAAAGAGAGTAATGAGGTACAGAGAAAGAAGGTGAATAGGTTTGACAGTGTGAAAAACAGGCAGAGAGAAGAATGAGAGAGATCTACATGGAAAAAATAATTGAAAAAATTATATTGAGTAATGATTGTGAGAGTGTTTGAATAAAAACGTCAGAAAAAAAACTAAAACAGTTATTGAATGACAAAGGGGAGGGCACAAAAATAGCGGTGCTCACGATAGTAATTGAGACGGAGAGATTGATGGGGGAGAGTGATAAGAATAAAATGTGAACATAAAATCAACCCACAGATAAAGAGAGACAACCTTTGTGTGATCTGTTTGTTGATTTACGTTCTTCTGCTATCGTCAGGATCCTTGTTTCTTACAGTCATGTCTAAATGCTTGTATAAAGTTAGCAGTTTCACAGTCAGTTCTCGAGATTGGAGCAAGACAGAGTCGGGGAGGACAGAAGGACATCTAACGTGAAGGTCCGTCTGAAACCACAGCATCATTGTATTCACTCACCCTTCATTACTTTTCAATTGGAAGGATATTGCTCTCCGATATTGACCATTCCGCCATTTGTTGCCAATCTCTAGTTGTACCCCTTGCGGAGAGTCGGGCCGAACACCTTCTCAAACTGCCTCAGTCCGTGTACCACAGACCAACCAGCAACAAAATGGCAGGAAGGCAGCTACGGGATTTTGTCCGAGTGACAGCGAATGAACAATCGATATATTTCACTTACACTTCATCCGATTCCTTCATGAGATTTGGAAGGCGTTGTCAGACAGCAGATATTGCTCTCTGTAGTTGGCCCCGCGAGAAAGTGGCAGTGAGTGGCTTTCGTGAAATAATGAAGTCAATGTGCTCAGGGTAAACCATTAAGTCCATCAGGAAATGACTTCCACAATTTTAATTGAGCGGCACTGAATAAATGGTGATATATTTCAAGTCAATATGGTGAGTGGCTTGGTGGTGAAAGTGCAGGGGTTAGTGCTCAAATCCATCTGCTGCCCTTGTGCTTCTCGATGGAAATGAATGTGGGTTTCGAAAGTGCTAACTAAGGAATTTTGGTAATTTTTTACAGTGCGTTTTGTAGATGGTACACATTGTTACTGAGCCGAGAGAGTGGATATGTGGAGATGTTTTGTGAATCAAGTGGGCTTTATTGTCATGGATCCAGTCAAGATTCTTGAGTGTAATTGCAGCTTCAAAAATCCAGACTGGTGGCTTTGACACTATTCACTTGGGCCTTGTCGATGATGAAACAATTTTGTGGGGAGTGGAGGTGTAGATGAGGAGCTGGAGGGTAAGGAGCTGAGAAAGGCGCAGCAGAATTCCTTAACTCTGAATCGCTATTGATCCAGTATATTGAGCTAGCTGCTCTAATTTAATTTCTGCTTCAATTTGAAGGAGCTGAATGTAAATAGATGACAGCTGGGGGTCGGGGGGAATGTCGCGTGCGAGGTGTACAATAATGATGACTCGATTGAACATCAAGGGGAAATGTTTAAATCCTCTCGTAATGTTAACCTTTAGGACATTGAAAGTTGGCGGTAGTAATTCAGTTATGGTAACACCATTGAAGTTTAAGGGGCGATAATTCCTGAAGGAGTGAGAAGGAGGCCAACTCGGAAGGTTATGAATGGGCATAAGTGGTGAAGGAATGAAAGGATAACCTGAAAGGTAATTGGGTTGATGAAAACCTCTGTATGAATGAGTGAGGTTGGGGGAGTTGAGCTGATGGGCAGTGTCAGCAGTGCGTCAGCATCACAACCTACTTTTGATACCAAGAAAAGACAATAAGGCTACATGTTTCCACTTTATTCTGAACCTGCAAAGCATTTGTGCACGACCTGGCTGTGTCCATGACTGTCTGTGTGTGTGAACGTCCATGTGTGTCTGAATGTGTGTGTGTGTGTGTGTGTGTGTGTGTGTGTGTGTGTGTGTGTGTGTGTGTGTGTGTGTGTGTGTGTGTGTGTGTGTGTGTTTGCAATTCCTTAGGTGTTATTTGTTATTGTAAATGTTGATATGTATGCCTATCTGTCCCTATGTGCATGTGTTGTGTATGTTTGTATACGTGACTGTTTCCGTGAACCTACCATTTCACGTGCGTGTCTCGGGCGTTTAGTGCGCTTTTTTCGTGTGTGTGTTTAAGCCAATTGGTTTATCTTTGTGTGTGCATTTATGATTCTATGCATGTGTCTTTGTCTGCGTTTCTGTGTGCCTCTATGTCTGTGATTCTGTCTCTGTATCTTAGTGCATTCCTGTGTGTATCGATGATTTTGTTTTATTGTGCACCTCTATTCAATGGGTTTTCTGTAATTGAGTCATAGAGTCCTAAAGCATGCAGACATGCCCTTTCATCCAAACGGATCCATGCAGGGCAAAATGTCCATCCACGCTAACCCTACTTTCTTTAAACCTGGCCCATATACTCCTAATCCTTTTCCATTCATGTATTTGCACAAATGACTTTTAAATGTTGTTAATGTAGCCGACTCAATCACGTCCACTGACATCTCATTCCATATGCAACCAATTCTATGTGTAAGAACGTATTATCTCTGTTTCCATTTTATTATTTCCCTTCTAACATTAAATTTGAGTCTTCATTTCCTCGATTCTCAAACCCAGGGATAAGGACTGTTTGCAGTCATATGACCTATTAGACACCCAGCCAGTCACCTAAACGCGAATGAAAAAAGACCTAGCTTGTCCAACCGTATAACACAGACCACTGAGACCTGGCAGCATCCTTGTTAAAGTTTGATGCAGGTTTTTTTTTAGATTAATACCATCCTTCCTGCAGCAAGGTGACCAAAACCGAACACAATACTCCGTGTGCGTCTTCACCAATGTCCTGAAAAACATAACTTCCCAACTTCAATAATCAATGTCCTGGATTATTGGTGCTGGAAGAGCACGGCAGTTCAGGCAGCATCCGAGGAGCAGTAAAATCGACGTTTTGGGCAAATGTCCTTCATCAGGAATAAAGGCAGAGAGCGTGAAAGGTGGAGAGATAAGTGACTTATCTCTCCACCCTTCAGTCTCTCTGTCTGTAATTCTTGATGAAGGAAATTTGCCCGAAATGTCGCTTTTACTGCTCTTCGGATGGTGCCTGAATTGCTGTGCTCTTCCAGCACCACTAATCCAGAATCAGGTTTCCACCATCTACAGTTATTATTTTTACCTAATTCAATAATCAATGCCATGACTAGTGAAGGCGAGTGTTCCAAAAGCCCTCCTCACTGCTCTGGCTACCTGTGACTCCACTTTCAGAGAACTGTGCACCTGAAATCCAAAGTCCCTCGGTGGCAATCCGCTCCTTAAAGCCCGACTTCACCATGAAACACAGACCTTGATTTGACTTTCCAAAATGCAAGCCCACACACTTATCTATATTAAATATCATTTGCCATTTCTCGGCCCACTTCTGAAGATATCAAGGCTTTGCTTCCATTTCTGACAATCTTGCTCACTTTCCACCATACCTTTTTTTATTTTAGTGCCGTAGAACTTTGAACATGAAACAGTACAGGCTTTCCGGCTGTCAATGATATGCCGACCTGTTCAACCCATCTGCAGCCCAATAATACTCCACCATTCCAGTTTCGTCCATATGAAAAGTCATTGATAATTTACATGCCATTAAATTTGGCGAGTCCAATAATCTTGCAGGCAGTCCATTCCACACCCCTACTGCTATTGGAGTAAAGGAAATAACTCGGGCATCTGTCCTATATCTGTCAACCTTCAATTTAAACCAATGACCCCTCGTGCTAGCCAACACTGTCTGAGGAAAAAAAAACGTTCGCTGTGCACCCGATCCAACCCTCTGATCATCTTTACGTTTCTGCCAAGTCCTCCTCAATTCTGCTCACCATCGAAATCAGCCTCAAGTCCCACAGACTTTCCTCGTAAGACCTTCCCTCAATACCAGGCGGCATCATTGGAAATCTCCTTTGAAAGCGTTCCCAAGCTTCTACATCTTTCCAATAATGCAGTGACCAGGACTATCCGTAATCATACAAGTGGGGCTGCAAAAGGGGTTTGTACCGCTGCAGGACGACGCCATGGTTCTGAAAGACTATCCCTCTCCTAATAAAAGCTAACAATCCATATGCCTCCTAAACAACTGCATCAACGTGTGTGTTGACTTTCACGGATCTATGTACATGGACACCGAGATGTCTCTGCTCATCTACACTACCATAAGCTGAGAACTCTGCATAGCAGTTGCTCCTTCCAAACTGAAACACCCGACACTTTTCCGCATTAAAATCCATTTGCAATTCTCAGTCCAGTTAGGTAGCGGACCTGAGAGCCTTTGAAACCAACAACATTACTTCCCGCTATCCACAACTCCACGGAAGGTTGTGTCATTAGCAGTTTTTACAACCCATTCCTCTGGGCCATAATGCAGGTCGTTTATAAAATGACAAGCAGCAGCGGATATAAAACACATCCTTCAGGGATAGCGCTCGTAAGTGAACTCCAGGATGAACAATTCCCATCAACTCCACCTTCTGTCTTCTTTCCGTCAGCCAATTTCAGATCCAGACCGCTAAATCACTCCCAATCACATGCCTCTGTATTTAGCACAGTAGCCTTCGGTGGGGCACCTGATTTAACGACTTATTTAAATTCATATGCACCACACTAACCGCTTTCCACTCATGCACCTATTTTGTTGCTTTCTCAAAAAACTCAATCAGGTTCGTGAGGCAGGACCTATCTTTCACAAAGCAGGGGTGGCTATCCCTATTTAGCTTATTCCTTTCCAGATGATTATGGATCCTCTCTCTTATATCCCTTTCCAACACATTAACCACAACCGAAAAGTTCACTGGTCTCTCATTCCCAGAGTTGTCTCTACTCCCCTTCTTGAACAGGGGAAAAACGTTTTCAATCCTCCAATCTTCGGGAAATGTCCCTGTAGAAAATGATGACAAAAAGATTAAAGTCAATCTCCTTCCTGCCTTCCCAATGATTCCTGTGTTAAAGCCCATCCGACCCAGCGAGCTTATCTAATTTTACATTTGCGAGAATTGCTAACACCTCCTCCTTGTGAACGTTAATTTATCCAGACTCGTAGATTCTGTCTCAGTATTCTCCTCGATAACATAATCTTTGTCCAGTGTGAATACTGACAAAAAAAAATTGTTTATCGCTTCCCCGATCTCCTTGGAATTCACGCAGTGCTTCCCAGTACTATTCTTGTTTGGTCCTATTCTGACGCTCGTCATTCTTTTATTCCTGGGATAACGAGAGAAAGCTTTAGGTTAATCCTTAATAATATCCACCAACAACGTCTCGTGTCTCCTGCTGGCTCTTCTAATACATTCCTTTAGTTCTTCCTTTGCTAATTTGGAAATCACAAGTGCCCTAACTGAGTATTCACATCACATTGCAACGTAAGTCTTTTTATTCCTCTTGATAAGACAGTCATGAGCTAACTTATTAATCATGTCGTATACATTCTCATCCAAAACATTGATACTGATAACAAAGAGTAATGGTCCCAGCACCGATCTCTGAGGCACCTCACTGTTGTTTTGAGGATTAATCCATTGACGTGTGGGTCCAAGTCTCTCTCTCTCTCTTGCTCTCTCCCTCTCTCTGTTTGTCACTGTTGTATTGGAAACCATGCAATGATGCCCTCTGCTGAGCACACATGACATTGCACGACAAGTAGAATTCAACGAAGAGTGGGACTTTCTCAGTTTGCACGGTTGCCTCACTCTTTCAATGAAAAGCTTTTTGTTGACAGAAATCAATTCCGTCTGTCCTTCGCAATGTAATCCAAGAGAGTATTAACAGATGAAGATGGAACAGGGGCAATGGCGATCATCCCGAACCATTGTGTCCCACCTTGGAGTTTTCAATGATATCTCGCTTTAAACTTGTGAAATTCCAACAGAAAACATTGCAAGTTACTGAAATGGTAATAAAATGCATCTCAGCTTCTCCAAAATAGGCGTCACACAGAAATGCTTGCATGTAGTTGCAGGGTAAATGCATGGTGTTACCCATGATGCCCAAAGGCAAATTGTTTACTTAATGCAGGAGTATAAGCACTTCAGCTCAAGGGCATGTTTCAGACTGTGGTGTCTCCGTCCTTGCACCTTATTTCTCGTGTGTGTGTGCCTGTGTGTGCTTGTGTGTATATGTGTGTCTGTCGGTGAATGTATGTGCATATCTGTATCTGCGTGTGGGCACCTGTGTGTGTGCGTGCGTGTGTGTGTGTGTGTAGGAGTAAACCAAAGTTCGATAGAGTTTCTGCAATTCGACAAAACTTGTCAATCATGGCGTAGTAGGCCTGATAAATTGCAGACAGAAATTGAAGAAAAATCAATTAACACAGAGAACGGTTCCCTGTCAGCCTTCCAGACTCATACCGAGAGGACTGAAGGGTGTCTGCAGCCCCTCAGTCCTAACAGGTCATGTCATATTCCTGAAGGGACTGACCACACCTTCATTTCCAAGAGGCGATTCGATATGTGACCTAAACGCCAGGATTGAAAAGAATGTTTTTCGTTCTTATAGTGGTTAACGATCCGATCTGTAAGGTGGAAATCTAAGATTCAATTCCCTGAACAGGCAAGTGAAATGATTTCAATTAAACAATGAAAACAGCGACATTGGAATTAAATTTTGATCTGGAAATCTTGCCCACAACGATTGCCCACTGTCGACAGACACGGGGAGTTTCACAGTTAAAACAATAGCCTGAAAGGAAGGGCACGCCGCTTCAAATTCTAGAGGACATCTCCGTCAGCTTTTTCACACATGGCTGAGTCGGAATTTCTGGAAATCTGATGAGCTGTTCGCTTGAATTCACGACTATTTGCTGGAGCACGATCGTATTGAACAGAGAGTCACCGCCATTTCGAGTTAATGTTGAGCAATCGGGCAGAACTCACGCATAATCTGACAGTTATCGAGTATGTAATAAACCATGACAGGGACATGACAGAGTCAACCAATTGTCACGTCTGCTGTCACTTTTTTCTTTTTATTTACTTTTAAATGGTAACCGTTCAGTATCCTGTCACTGACAGACCCAAATTCTGTTTCTTCACTTCTTTCATTTCTGTGAAATTATTGGAGAAAGCATTCCAAGTCCCATCCTGAAAAAAAATTAAGTACGTGGACATAATCCGTCAGGAGTGCAAAGAAAAATACGGACCTGAGCGCTGAGTGAATTTCAATCTCGCGTCCAATACCAGGGACTTTGAAATGAACTCTATCATACGCACTGACAGCTGGTAAGATTCAGAGACAGAATGAATCCCGCAATGAGTGCATGTCCAGAAACAGAATCACATACTCTTAGGTATTCATGAATCTGACAGTGAGAGGCGGGGAGAAATCCTTAGTCAAGTATAGAAGCAAGCGCTGGATAATGCTGGAGGAATTCTATATTCGCTTGTACTACGTGAGATTGAAAGAAATGGGCACAACCTGCTGCACTTGTCAACGCACAAGAGAGTTTGCACGAATGTCAAACAAAATCCGTTGAATTAATGTCTGAATCTTGACATTTCGATTGTAATAGAGTTCAGACATCGAAGGGAAAACATTATTAAACTATATTACAGCTTGTCCTTGACTGTAAAAAGTGTCCCAGAGAGCTTTGGTCCTTCCCTGTCTTTCATGAAAGGGCCCGATTTATGTCATCAATTAATATGTGCGTGCACTTCTTTACTTTGCAATCTGCATTGTTAAGGACTGTGAGGCCATTTATTGCCCGGAATTTAGGACTCTGATAGAATTGTTCAAGTTTACTTTTGATTTCAGTATTACAGAAACAAGCCAGTTTGACATTAATCTGTGTGGATATATCTATTCTATTGCTGAAAGTATCGGAATGAAGCAGCAGAAATTTCAAGAAACTGTTAAGGACTTTTTCCCTTGTTAAACGGTTGCAAATTTAGTCCACCAGTTTTTTTCAGAGGTGTAACGACATTTCTTAGAACGTGACTGATATTACATGAGACAAAGTAATTCACAATCAGAAATGAGGGCTAGTCCAGTCAGTTCACAGTGACAAAAATTTGCAGAGAGTGAGAGAATACATTCAAATAAGAAACTTAAACGTTCATAGGAGACGTGATGGGCAGGTTTGTAAAACGGAATGTTTTCTGGAATGCACAGGCAGGGATGGTGGTGGAGGCAGTAACGATTCGAGTACTTAGAGACGTTTAGATAAGCACATGAATATGTAAGAAATGGAGAGATACGAAGCAAGGAAACACAAAAGGGTTTAGTTCCGCTTCGTGTCATGTTTGGCACAACATTATGGGCTGATGGGCCCATTAGTGTGCTGTGCAGTTCTGTGTCCTGTATCAGTGGTAACAACAGTGCAACAGATAGAATCAAATTTACAGACAGAGCAGATCAGTGCCACACTCAGTCGTGTTGGTCTGGAGTCACATGTAAGGACGCGCAAGTCAGGGGAACATATGGTGATATGGTTCTGGAGTCAGATGTAGATACAGAGTATGCCATTGGTATTCACAGTGCTGTGTGTCGAGCGTCACAGAATGACACAGTTAAAAAACAACCTTTGCTCCAACTCGGCCATGCCGAAAAGATATCCGACATTTATCTAACCACATTTGGCAGCATTTGCCCCATATCGCTCTAATTGCTTCCAATTCAAATCCGCAACCAGCTGCTTTTTAAATTTTATAATTGTTGCAGTATTTTGCACTTCCTTTGGCAGTCCATTTCATGAATGCGCCATCCTCTAGGCGAAAGGAAGTTGCCCCTCCGGTCTCGTTTAAATCGTTCCCATCTCAGCCTGAAACAGAGGCTCTTTCTTTTGGTCTCCCCTACCGTGGAGAAAAGACAAACTCTTTGCACCCTATCCATGCCCATCATGATGTTTTAAAAACTTATAAGGTCACCCATCATCTCTAGTGAGCAGGAAGAATCAGCCTCTTGAGACTAATCCTCAACGGCAAACCCGCCAAACGTCACGATATCCTTATAAATCCTTTGTGGTACCCACAGAGCTGCGGGTCTGGAGTTACATACAGAGACAGATCAGACGAGTCGTAGCTGCAGTTCTGTGAGCTGGAGTCACGTTTAAATTCACAGCAGGTCAGTGGTAACCACAGCGCTGTGGTCTGTTGGTAAATGTAGAGAGAGCAGGTCAATGGTATCCACAGCGCTGTGGGTCTGGAGTCACGTATGGAAACAACTTCAGACAGTGGTAATCACCGTGTTCAGCGTCTGGAGTCACGTGCAGAAACAGAGGAGATAATTTCTAAGCACAGTTTTGTTTCCCTATGTTACACACTGTGACAGAGTTGGTCAATAGTGCACTCAGTGCTATAGCCCTGTAGTCACAGAGCAGGTCATTCATAACCACAGTGCTGTGAGTCTGAAGTCATTTGTACAGACAGCGCCGGTGGGTACTGACCACATTGCTGTGGATCTGATTAAAATGTAGGTACAGTGCAGATGAGTGGTAACCAAAGAGCTATGTGTAGGGACTTATACGTAGAGAAGGAGCAAGTCACTGGAAACCACAGTGTGGTGTGGCTTGACTCGCATTTAGAGACAGAGCATTTCATAAATAACAACTGAGCTCTTCTTCTGGTGTCACATGTAGAGCCGGATTCGGACAGTGGTACCCACAGTGCTGTGGGTTCAGAGACACAGATACAAAGCATATAGTGGTAACGAAGATGCCATGTGCCTGGATACCCGTACTGATCAGTTCAGTGGTAATCACCGTGCTGTGGGTCTGGAGTCTCATGATGATACAGGGAAGGTCAGTATATTGACAGTGCTTTGGTCTGGAGTCAGATTAGTGATAGAGCAGATTAGTGATATACAGAGTGTTATGGATCTGGAGTCACTTATAAATTGTGCAGTTGACTGATAACCGGAGTGCTTTTGGTTTGGAGTCAAATGCAGAGTGAGAAAAGGTTGTTCTGGAAAGAGATGTTGAGACAGAGTAGATCAGTAGTACCCATATTGACGTCAGCCTGCAGTCATAGTTCAAAGAAATGTACATCAAAAAACAGAACCTTTAGTCACCCATGGCGACCAAATATCCTAAATTTATCGAATCACATGTACCAATATTTGGTCCATATCCCTCCAAACCTTTCTTATTTAAAATCTCACTCAGATGTCTTTTATTTGTTGTAATTGTAGCAGACCCCAACACTTGCTCCGTCAGTTCATTTCGTGGTCGCACTGCACTGTGAGTGAAAAAAGAGTTGCCCATTGTACGTCTACCCTTCGCACTGAAAAGCATGTCATATAGATTTGGACTCCAATAACCTGGGGGAAATTCATGAACTATTCACCATAACCATGCCTTTCATGTTTTTATGAACTTCTGTCAGTTTCCCGCGAATCGTCTGATGCTCCAGAGAAATAAAGCAACGTCAGTGACGGTGTGCTGGGAGATGGGCATGACTTGCGGACACAGTATACTGGATAGTAAACACAATGCTGCCGGTCTGGAGTCAATTGCTGACAGATATCCGTCCCTCAAGCGTACTCAGGGAGTCTGAGGAAGTTTTCCAAAATGACTCTCAGTAGATTACCATTAAGCAACTATTCCTTCCACAATTTTAATGAATTCAAATTTGTCCTTCTGTCTCGATGCCATTCGAATCTACATCTCATAAGGTTTTAAATCGACCGTCTGGAGAAGCTTAGCACGTTTTGTTTGTTTCCTACATCAATCTTATGTGTTACTTATTATAAGAAGACATGTCACTCGTTTTCTCACCGGGGTTTTAGACCAGTAACAAAGATTCTACAAGGGAGTGAATGAATGTAAACAGGATTGATTGGCGGCATTTTGCAGAAAATAATCAAGGCAGCAGAAGCAATGTTGGCTTCAACTCGGGGACTGGAGCAGAAGAGCACAGAAGATCTGCTGCGATTTCACAACACTCTGCTAACACATGATTTGGACTACTCTGAACAGATATGCGAACCGGATCTCAGAACGGTGATATTGACATTGGAGCAAGTAAATTGCGGGCCGACAAGAATAATATGCACTTCATGGGTTATTTTATCAGAAGGCCCGCACTGTCTTGAATATAGAATGTCAAGGGGTGATCTAATTGATGTATTCAATAGGTGATCAGTAAACGACAGTGTATGAAAAAAATAAATAATTCGTGAAATCAATTCTGGGTCCCCGTGCTTTGAGACAGTAATGCTAAGTACTGAGCTATTGTGCTAATCAATGAACGATTTTGAGGTACAGTCACGATTCTTGCGGCTGATGTGATATAACAAAATATAATATGATATAATATAATACAATGTAATATAATAACAAAATATAATGATATAATATGGATGTTGGTTTGCCCGTTGAGCTGGAAGGTGCATTTTCAGGCGTTTCATCACCATACCAGGTAATATCTGTAGTGAGTCTATGAATGATTCTTGATTCGGACGCTCACTGAAGATCTAACCTAGTATGGTAACGAAACCTCTGCAAAGATCCTTCCAGCTCAGCGAGCAAACCAACATCCAGAAAGTCAACCTGAGCTACCAAACGTTCTCAAGACTCCCCCAGATATAATATAATGATATAAAATCGTATAATGTAATATGACATGACATAATGTAAGACAAGGTAATATAATATAGCAAATATACTCTAGGTAACTTCTTTATTTCACCTGTTTTGACCTCCTCATCTGAGGAAGAATGTTTGTGGAGTCAGTTCATGAAAAGTGTTCCAAACTGATTCCTGAGTTGGTGCAACTGTTCAGTGAAGGAAGATGTGATCGTTTTGGATTATATTCACTGTGGCTCGGACATTTTGGGGCAGACTATCGATATTCTCAGAAAATCAGGTCACTAACTCTTTGGATGGCAGAACGAGGCTTGAGGGGCCTCAATGTCCTGAACCGAATAAATACTAATAAGGCGATGTTTGTTGAAAACAGAAAATCATTTTCCCGATAATTCGAAGATAGGCCGTTTAGGGCTGACGCACAGGAACTTTCCTGACCAAGGGAGTGGGGAGACGGTGGAATTATCTGCCACTGAAAGCAGTCATGAAGAAAACTATGTTTTGTTTTGTTTGAAAGTAGTTAGAAATTATTCTTGGAGCTCAATTTATCAAACTGCATAGAGATAAAGCAATAAAAGAGATGGTGTTGAATCATCAGCCAATATCACATTGAATGGTGTAGCAGTCTCGCAGGTTTATTCCTGCTCATAGTTTCTATTTATCATTGAGAAACGAATAACGCTGTGATTCTTTCGTGAAAAGCTTAATAACTTAGTTGCAAGCAAACAGAATGGCACCCGACAATCAATCTGTTCCATGAACCTGGTAAATATTTCACAAGATGAAATAACATACTGGCAACATTAGGTGGAAGTTTTAGAAAGTGAAATAAAAGTGTCTTAGCATGTGGACGGCTTTGACTGGGTACATCATTTCATGTCAGTTAACAGAGGAATGAACAATATTCTGTTCCTCTCCTCAGTATGTCAGCAATAAGGGATCATTACATGAGAAGATTTGGAGACAAATATAACAACTATAGTTAGCTTAACTTCTGTCCTTGTTAACATGTTAGATTCTATTATAATGGAAGTAACAGCAAATCATTTAAACATTGACAAGATCATCCAATACACTCAGCAAAAATTTAGAGTAGATTTATTTGTATTGTCACATATACTGTTATACAGTGAAAAGTGTTGTTTTCCGTGCCATACAGGCAGGTCATACCATCGAAATACAGTAAAGTAACATAGCAGAGTGCAGATTTCAAAGTTACAGCTTCAGAGAAGCAGCAGAGGAAAATAAAGGTGAGACTTGCAGAGGTCAACTCAGAGGTCTGATAGTGAAGTGTAAAACGTTGCTCTTGAATCTGTTGGCACGTGAATTAAAATATTCAAATCTTCTGCTCCTCGGAAGAGGATGGAAGGTTGAACAAAATGGGCAATAGAGTCAAATTATTAGATGTTTTGATTGATAAGGTATTAAGAATTAATCGACTTAACAAGAAAACAGACTATTGTTCATATTTGGCAGTCGAATGTCGATCCTGCTGTGGTACTCGAGTCATGTGAGGCCCAGACTGCTTGATCACTGCAGACGTCATTCCCTGACCTGAGCCAGATGGACTCTATTTTAAAAAGACCCACTGTGAACAGGTTTGAGCAGTTATTATTTCCATATTTCTTAAAATTCAAATATGACGTTAATCCATCTAATGGTGGGGAATACCCAGTGGGCTAATGACCTGATTCTGTACCTACTCCTTCTGCTCTAACTTCGTGCCTGCCTGAGATTTGATCCGATTTTTGTACACAAAGTGTTAGCCTAGACCGCTGGGTGAGGTAAAGTTAACACTGTGTCACAACATCCTGACGGGAGTATTTATCAGTGAATACTGGACCACACAAAGCCGTGCTAGGAGTCGAGTACTGCTGCCGTTGCCCGGGATTTCCCCTGTGCCATGAAGAAACTGGAAGACCTCAAACGATGATCGTTGCTGTAAGCAGTGATAGCGTTTTGAGAGGGTTAATGAGCAATGTATAATATTACAGCAGAGACCCTTTGGCACATTGCCCTTCCAAAACAAATTGCGACCTCCAGCAGACCCGCTTTCCCACTGGACCTAGAGACATGAATTTTCAGACGTTTCAAGTGGCTCATCCAAGTACACTTTCCGGTAGTGATGCTTCCCTTCTCAATTATCAACCCAGGCAGGACATTGCAGACTAATCACCAGCCTGTGGGTGAAAACATTTTTTTGAACTCCCATCTGTACCCCTGCCTTTCACTTTAAAATGGTGGCCTCTTGCTTTTACATGTTCGGATAAGGAGTCCAGCTGTTTTCTCGTCTTGTCCATGCCGCTCATGTATCTCGCTCTTGCCCTCATTCGAACTTCTCTGCTTCTCATAAAAGACTGAGCTTCTCCAGCATCACTGCCTTGCAGAACCTGATCACGCTGGAGACATTCCTCGACTAAGCCTACTCTCTGGTGAAATCATATCCTGCCCGTAACAAGCGGAATAGAACAAATCAAAAGCCAAAGATGATACTTGAATCCAGAGTGGCTAGCTTAGGGAGAGGGGAGTGTTCTAGGTAGGTTTTTAATACTTATCAGGGTACTTGAGCATAGCGATTGCACAGTGATGCGATTTCGCCTGTTCTCTGTTTGTGAACTGTCACTTTACCAAGTCGAGAGATCGCAGAGAAGTACGGACGGTGCGGCTCCTTGCCGAGAATTTCAGAGACTATTCACCGCAGAGACTCCGAACCGCAGAACGTAACTCCTGTTTTTCATAGATCTCACTGGGATATCGCAGAAGTTCGAAGGTGGAGATGAAAGCTGTGCTTTTGCTCCTCGCAACGTCGCATTTTGAGGAGTTGAGCAATGATAGCAGGAGGCTGAAAGGTAAGTAAATAGCCACAGGTGGGTTCATCCATCAGGAAATGATGTGAAGTTTTCTTGACAAATTGAAGACAGCGTACACCATTTCCAGCCAGGTGTGCTGCTGATTTCGATCCTGCTGGGCTTGGAGATTCAGACTGCATCAAAAAGTGGAACCAATGAGAATGTTAAGACATCCAGAAGAAGGGGTAATAGACAGAGTGAGAGTGCAAAATAAAGGTCGAGTGAGTAATGCGGGAGTAAGGGAGAATCGTAATCGAGATTGAGAAAGGAAGATAAGAGATGAGAAGCGACAAGAAATGCAATAAATAAAAGTATTTCAGAAAAAATGGAGATGGAAACAGGATTGAAAGACAAAGAGACAGAAGGTCAAAATGTTAGAGAGAGAGAGTAATGAGGAAGACAGAATGAAGATAAAAGGGGTTAGAAAGCGAAATAGAGAAGGGAGAATAATGAAGAGCTGAGAGAAAAAGGGATAGGCGTTGCCTTGTAATGCGCAAGAGAGAGAGAATTGTGCTAGAAAACGAGAGCAATGAGGGACAACGAAAGAAGGTGAAGAGGTTAGAGAGATTAAAAAAACAGGCAGAGAAGAATGAGAGAGAGGGAGACATACATAGAAAAAAAGAATTGAAATAAAATTGACATTGAGTAATGATTGTGAGAGTGTATGAATTAGAAGGTCAGAGAAAGACTAAAACATGTATTGAATGACGAGGGCGAGCGAATAAAAATAGCGGCGGTCGAGATAGGAATTGAGAATGAGAGATTGATGAGGGGAGAGAGGGAGAGAGAAATAAGAATAAAATGTGAACAGAAAATAAACATCACAGATAGAGAGAGAGCAGCTTAGTGTGATCTGTTTGTTGATTGCAATTTCCTCTGCCATCGTCAGGATTCTTGCTTCTTACACTCAGCTTAAATGCTTGTATAAAGTTAATTGTCTCACAGTCAGTTCTTGAAATTGAAGCAAGACAGAGTAGGGGAGGGCAAAAGGATATCAGACGTACAGGTCCGTCTGAAACCACAGCACCATTGTATTCACTCACCCTTCATTACTTTTCATCCACAAGATATTGACCTGCGGTCTTGACGGTTCCGCCGTTTGTTGCCAATCCCCAGTTGTACACCTTGAAGAGAGTGGGGCTGAACTCCTTCTCAAACTGCCTCAGTCCGTGTACCGCAGACAGAGCAGCAATAACATGGCAGGGAGGCAGGCACAGGATTTTGTTTGATTGAAAGCGAAGGAAGAATCTATATATTTCATTCACACTTCATCCAATTCATTCATGGGATTTGGAAGGCTCTGTCAGACAGCAGGTATTGCTCTCCGTAGTTGCCCCCGTGAGAAAGTGGCAGTGAGCGGCTTTCTTGAAATAATGTGTTCAGGATAGACCAGTCAGTCCATCAGGGAAGGACTTCCACAATTTTGATCAAACGGCACTGAATAAATGGTGATATATTTCCAAGTCAATATGGTAAGTGGTTTGGAGGGGAAAGTGCAGAGGTTAGTGCTCAAATCCGTCTGCTCGATGTGTTTCTCGATGAAAATAAACGTGAGTTTCTAAGGTGCTAACTAAGAACTTTTGGTAAATTATTACAGTGCGTCATTGATCGTACACACTGCTACTAAGACTTGGTGGCCGAGAGAGTGGATATGTGTAGATGTTTTGCGAATCAAGTGGGCTTTATTGTCATGGATCCAGTCGAGATTCTTGAGTGTAAATGCAGCTACAAAAATACAGAGAGGTGGGTTCGAATCTATTCACTTGTGCCTTGTCGAAGACGAACCAACTTTGTGGAGATGCGGAGCTGGAGAGTAAGGAGCTGAGAAAGGCACAGCAGGATTCCTAGCCTCTGAATCCCTATTTAGCCAGTATATTCAGATAGCTGCTCCAACTTCGTTTCTGGGTCAATTTGAATCATCGGAATGTAAATAATTGATGGCTGGGAGGCGTGGGGAGGGGGTACTTGCAAGGTGCACAATAATGGTGACACCATTGAACATCAAGGGGCAATGTTTAGATTCTCTCGCAATGGCAAACTTCAGGACGTTGAAGGTTGGCAGGGAGCAATTCAGTTATGGTAACTCCATTGAAGTACAAGGGGCGACAATTACTGAAGGAGTGAGAAGGGGGCAAAATTGGAAGATTACGAGTGGGCGTAATTTGTTATAACTTGAAAGGATAACCTGAGAGGTAATTGGGTTGATGAACCCCACTGTCAGAGGGAGTGAGGGTGGGGGAGTTGAGCTGATGGACAGTGTCAGCAATGCTTTTTCTCTTTGTCATATTCAGGAATGAGGCTGCTTTGCTGAGGTTGCTGCCACTTTAACAACGTAACATTGTCCTTGGTTCTGTTGAAATGGGTTGGGAAAGACTGGGGTTCTGATATGTCTGGGGATGGCTACCTTCATTAATGGGAGGGAAGAGGCCAGTTCTCCCAATTCATGATAATTTCTTTTCTCGTTTGCATTAGTATTGGCAGGTTGTGTGAAAATAACTGGTAACGAGAAGCAGCTACAAGGGAAAATATTTCAGTGCTTCAAAAACTGTTTATTTCACATTCTTCTCGGAAATATCTCCTGCGTATATGAACCTTAGATTGGATTTTCTGTTGGTAAATGGTGTGTTTATGGGATGATGTGGAAATTGGAATAGCCCCTGCTTTCAGTTCTGTCGGAGCCGTTTGGTTTTCTAAATACGTGAAGTTATGTAACATTCTCTTTTTGTTTATTCATGCTTCAACTGTAGTGTTTAAAGAAGTTTTGGTATGAATCAGGCCGAGTGGTTTGTTCTGGTACTGCACTTCTGGATTCTTCATAAAACATCTGCCTAAAACAAAACTCACACTCAGGTCTACCTTCTAAAAATATTCCGAAGGCGTTCTGGCTGCTCCATAACAGATGTCAAGCTGGTTTGGAACTGCAGCATACCCTTTCTCCATCCAAGACAAACCCGGGCCACATCAACAGATGCGAGCTCCATGATGCGGAGATTTTTGCCAACCTCCAGCAGTGGGCATACACAATTCAGGCTTCTGTGTGAAGGTGTAGTTCCCATGACCTCTAATCTATGTCAATACCCACTCGCTATTCCCCGACCCCAAGTTTCCAGGACATAATTAAACTGCATTGGTTACTCGCCTGTGTACAAGTTCACATGCGTTTCATGGTGGATCCTTGATGAGACAGATGGGGATTCGGCCTTCTACACCTTTGGGCCCGACAGATTCGGGAAAGTATGGGGGAATTGTTGCGGAATGTATGAGTTTCAGGAGGTAATCACCCTGGGTGTCAACGCTGAACACATCGATCTCACCCTGAATGCGTGGACACAAAGGTTAACTCATGGACTACATACCGAACACACACATACCCACACAGAACATACAAATCTCATCTTGAAAACACAGATACTAGATACCACACTCTTGTTGAATCAACGCTTCTCTAAATTTACAGCCATTAACAGTATAACTGGTCTTCCTACTTTTGATTCCAAGTAAAGACAACAAAGTCACATTTTTCGACGTTATTCTGAATCTGCAAATCATTTGTCTACGAGTTTGTATATCTAGCTGTTTCCGTGAACCTTCCATTTTACGTGTGTGTCTGAGGCGTGTGCTGTGTTTTTAGTGTGCGTGTTTCAGCCTCTGTGTTTTTGCTTTGGTGTACATTTATGATTTTATGCATGTGTCTTTGTCTGTGTTTCTGTGTGCCTCTATGTCTGTGATTCTGTCTCTCTGTGTTAGTGCATTCGTGTCTGTTTCGATTAATTTGTTTTATTGTGCATCTCTGTTCAATGGGTTTTCTATAATCGTGTTATAGCATCCTAAAATATGCAGACAGGCCCTTTGATCAAAACTGGTCCATGCTGAATAAATTGTCCGTCCACGCTAACCCCATTTCCCTTACATCTGGCTCATATACTCCTACTCCTATTCCATCCATGTATTTGTTCAAATGACTTTCAAATGTTGTTGATATACCTGCCTGAACCACATCCACTGGCAGCTCATTCCATATGCAAACAATCCAATGTATAACAAAGGTTTATCTCAATTCCTTTTTCTTCTTTCCCTTCTCACATCTAATTTGAGTCTTCCTTTCTTCGACTGTTTGCATTCACGCCACCCATGCCTCTCAAGACCTATTAGACACGCACTCAGTCAACTAAGCTCGAATGTAATAGCCCCAGTTTGACCAGTCTCTCCCGATAACACAGACCATTGAGACCTGGAAGCATCCTTGTAAAGTTTTGCTGCACTCTTTCCAGATTATTACCTTTCTTCCTATAGAAAGGTGACCAAAACCGGACATGATACTCCAAGTGCGTCTTCACCAGTGTCCTGTACAACATGACTTCCCAGCTTCAGTATAAGTGCCCTGACTGCAGAAGAAGAGTGTTCCAACAGCCGACTGCACTGCCCTGGCTACATGTGACTCCACTTTCAGAGAACTGTGCACCTGAAATCCAAAGTCCCTCTGTGGTAATCCGCTCCCTAAGGCCCGACCATTCATTATGAAACACAGAGCTTGAGTTGCCTTTCCAAAATGCAAGACCATACACTTATCTATACTAAACATCATTTGACATGTCTCGGCCCAGTTCCCAAGATATCAAAGTCCTGCTTCCATTTCTGAGAATCTTTGTTATCGTTCACCGTACATTTTTTTAGTGTCACAGAACGTTGAATAGAGAATATTACAGGCCTTTCAGCGTTCAATGTAGTGCCCGCCTGTGAAGCCCATCTGAAGAACATCTAAACTCCACCAATCCATTTTCATCCACATGAACACACAATGACAATTTAAATGCCCTTAAATATGGCGAGCCTGATGCTGTTGCAGGCAGTGCATTCCACGCCCCTACTACCATCTGAGTAAAGACACTAACTCGCCCATCTGCCCGATATCTGTCAACCTTGAATTTAAAACAATGCCCCTCCTGCTAGCCAACACCGTCCGAGGAAAATGGTACTCACTGTCCACCCGATCCAACCCTCTGATCATCTTGGTAATCTCTAACAAATCCACGTCAATTCTTCTCACCAACGAAAACAGCCACAAGTCCCCCAGTCTTTCCTCGTGTGACCTTCCCTCCATACCAGGCAACTTTCTCGGACATCTCCTCTGAACTCTTTCCGAAGCTTCTACATCTTTCCGATAATGAGGTGCCTAGAACTGTATACAATATCGTAAGTGCAGCTGCAAAATGGTGATGTACAACTGCAGCATGACCGCATGGCTCCGAACCTCAATTCCCCTGCTAATAAAAGCAGCAAACCATATGTAGTCTGAACAACTGCATCAACATGTGTGTCAACGTTCGTGGATCTATGTACATGGACACTGCAATCTCTCTGCTCATTTACACTACCAAGAATCTTACAATAAGTCGAGAACTCTGCATTGCTGTTGCTCCTTCTAAAATTAAACACCTGACACTTTTCCACATTAAAATCCATTTGCCAACTCACAGCTCAACTAGGCAGCGGACCTAAAAGTCTCTTAAACCAACACCATCATTTTGCCCTGTCCACATCTCTTCCAAAGTTAGTGTCATTAGCATATTTAACAAGCCATCTTTCCTGTCTGTCATGCTGGTCGTTTATAAAACGACAAGCAGCAGTGGATGTAAAAATGATCCTTGAGGTGTACCACTCATAAGTGAACTCCAGGATGAACAATTCCCATCAATGTCCATACGCTGTCTTCTTTCAGATAGCCAATTTTTGATCCATACCGTTAATGCACTTCCAATCACATGCCTCTGTACTTGCACAATAGCCTATGGGTTGGCACTTGATTAACAGACTTATTGCAATTTACTTGCACGACATTAACCGCTTTTCCCTCATCCAACGATTTTGTTACATTCTCAAAGAACTCAATCAGGTTTGTGAGGCAAAGCCGTGTTGACTATCCCTGACCAGCTTATTCATTTCCAGACAATTATGGATTCTCTCTGTTATAACCATTTCCAACAAATTAATCACAACCGAAGTCAGGCTCACTGGTCTCTCATTCCGAGGTTATCTCTACTTCCCTCAATCATCAGTGGAAAAACAGCTTCTAGTCTCCAATCTTCTGGCACTTTTCCTGTGGAAAATGCTGACATAAAGATTAGAGCCAAACTCGTTCCTGGCTTCCCAATGATTCTTATGATAAATCCCATCTGGCCGGGCGGACTTATCTATTTTTGCTAGAGTTGTTAGCATGTCCTCCTTGTGAACCTTAATTTATCCCGTCTTGTGGATTCTGTCTCAGTATTCTCCTCGATCACGTCATCTTTGTCTGGTGCGAATACTGACAGAAAATATTCATTTAGCGCTTCCAGTGTCTCTTTGGACTCCACACAGTATTTCCCACGACTATTCTTGATTGGCCCAAGCCGAATTCTCGTCATTCTTTTATTTCTCGTATATCGAGAGAAAGCCTTAGGGTTTTCCTTGATTATATCCGCCAACGAATACTCATGTCTCAACTTGCCCCTTTTAAACTCGTTCTTTTTTCTTTCTTTATTAATTTGTAAATTGCAAATGCCCGAACTGAGCATTCAAATCTCATTGAAAAAAAAGTCGTTTCCTTCCTCTTGACAAGAGGGTGATGAACGGGCTTATTAATCATGCCGAATACATTCTCATCAAAATCATTGATGTTGATAAGAGAAATGGGCCCAGCACGGATCCCTGAGGCACATCATTGTTGTTTTAGGGATTAATCCATTGGCGTGCTCGTCCAAGTCTCTCTCTCTCTCCCTCTCTCTCTCCCTCACTCTGTCATCTCGCTCTCTCTGTCTCTCGGTTGGTCACTGTTCGAAATGATACAATGATGTCCTCTGCTGAGCCCCATGTTAT